>NW_024061933.1:0-78628 GCF_006381635.1 Hibiscus syriacus | reverse complement strand
TAATTGAATAGTGGAGACCAAAATCCTACTTTTCATCTTCCGTGGTGAATGTAAGATCACTTTGGAGGATGTGGCTTTACAACTCGGTGTTCCTACAAATGGAATGGCAGTGGTGGGATACTGATCTTAACGTGTTTGCAATATGTGAGCAGTACCTTGGGAATGTACCACACAAAGATTTAACAAAAGGGCTATGACTGAGATTATCATGGTTAGCAAATGAGTTTAAGCTCGATCCTTAGTGTAGTAAGCAAGACATTATATATGCAACTCAAGCATATATATTACGGTTGATCGATGGAATCTTGATGACTGATAAATCCAGTAATCTTGTCTATATACAATATCTTCCGTTTTTGTGTAACTTCATTATGACCCGTCAGTATAGTTGGGGATCGGCAATATTGGCGTTATTGTATCGCGAGATGTGCAATGCGTCATTACTTGTAAATGATGCGTATACGACTGAAATCGGTGGGTGCACGACGTTATTACATTCATGGGCATAGTACAGAATTCCATGGTTAACACCGATTAGCCGAATTGCAATTGACTTTCCTCTTGCCGAAAGGTAATTTTTTTTTATTAAAATATTTGATCTTAAATTAATTAAAGAATATTTTGTAAATGAAAAATAATTACAGAATTTTATTTTGATTGGTATACAGATAGAGGCATAAAATAGAAAGAATGGGGTTGACGCACAATAACGTGAAAGAGTTTAGGTTTAAGATTGACATCAAATGCAAAGTTGAGGTTATATAAAATTAATTAGCGAATTATTATTATTATGTTTATATATTTTGTTGTTTATTTATTTATTTAGGTATGAATTTTATAATTATTTAATTAAATAATAACTAAATAATTTTGTTTTATAGTTTATTTGGAGGTCGTACGATGATGGAGAAATTATGTCGTGCGTACCGCAACATGTCTGGGAGGGTTGTCAATATTGGTGTTCTGTTACACCATTGATCCATTTTGCTTTGTGGTTTCCATTTTCTGATAGAGTGTTGAGGCAGTTCGGCTTCCACCAACCTATTCCAAGAATTCCAGATAATCATGACGCTCTCCACAATTAGATGGGCAGGGTAGGGTCGGTGAGGATTGGTCTGTGAGGCATGCCAACCCATATCAATCATTGGAACAACGGGTTCATACTTGCCAACGCTCACCCTATACAAGTGATACTTTGGCTTCCAGAGTTCGGATTACCTGAATTATTTCTAATAACATGGAAAGCAGTTCTTGATAATGAACAGAGAAAGATAACAATTTATAGAGTACCAGAAAAAATTTGGAAAACCCAAGAAACCAAGAAGGACTGGGAGTGGGAGTTCTTCCCACCGTGGAGCAGAACAAGAGACAATGGATAATATCCTACCGGAATATTTATCACACAAATTATTTAATCAAATGTTTGGTGATTCTGTGTTACGCCCTACACTTCTCAGCTTGTTCCTCATCAATCATCCATGTTCTCTCCCATGTTTGGGGAAACAAATGATTTGATCAGTGACATCTATGATGACAAATACGAGTATTTGTCCTGAGATGAGAGAGCATAGTGGTGGTGAACTTATATTTACAACACCAGAACTTATGCCCTCGATGAATGAGCAGGTTGGTTATGATGAACAAACTCTTGAAACAAGTGCAACGACCACAACGAAACCGACGTGCGCCTCAACATTATTATTCAACAACACCCTGACACCGTCAAGGTTGTAATCATTATTTAATTATTAGTATCAAATTTAAGTAATTGAATCGAATATCATTATTAAATTGATTTTTACCATTAAATTATTAGTAATAATTATTATAATTTCATTATTAGTAATCATTAATAAATCATTTGTATCAAATCATTATTATTAATCATTACTAACCATATCATATTATCATTAGTAATCATTATTAAATTATTAGTATCAATTGAAGTAATTGAATCAATATCATTACTAAATTAAAGATTTAATTTAAATATAAAGATAAAATTTATTTAATATTATTAAATCATATTAAATCATTATTAGTAATAATTATAAAATCATTATTAGTAATTATAATTTTCATTATTAGTAATTATTACTAAATCATTTGTATCAAATCATTAAATATAATAATAAATATTATTGGTAATCATTAAAATCATTAAATATCAAATCATTAAATTAATAATTAATAATTAATAAATCATTTGTACAAATCATTTTAGTTTTCTAAATATAAAGTAAAGTTAAATTCAAATACATTAAGAGAGAGAATAAAGCTTTCACGTGGGAGAGAGGGGGGAGCAGTTTTTCACGCGTCAACTGCAATATGAATTATTGCATGCATGAAACATTCATTCAGCTCACACGGAAACATTTTTTTTCCAAATGTGCAGCATGGAAACAGTTTTTTTTTTTCACGCATCAACTGGAATGCATTATATGCATGAAGCATTCATTCAAATCACATGGGGGCAACTATTATTGGTTTTTAATATATTATTCATATGTTATCTTGTTTAAATTAATAGATTAATTGTTAATTCATATATTATTCTTGTTTAAATTAATAGATTATTTGTTTAAATGAATTGAATATAATCTACAAATTTATAAAAATTAATTAACAAATTTGTTTGGAATTTAAGAAATCAAAAATGTTATAAAATTAGTAGTAATCATTAATAAACCATTAAAGTTCAAATCATTATTAGTAATCATTGTTATTCAATCATTTTTAAATCATTATTATCAAATTATTATTAAATCATTAGTATCAAATCATTAATCCTTATTATTAAATCATTAATATTAAATCATTAAATCATTATTAATAAATCATATCATTATACTTAAATCATTATTTATAAAATTAGTAATCATTATTAAATCATTAAAGTTCAAATCATTATTAGCAAGCAATCAATCATTATAATCATTAGTATCAAATAATTAAATCATTAGTATTAAATTATTAGTAAATCATTAAATCATATCATTACACTTAATTTGAGTTTTTTACTATTAAAGTTCGAAACCTTACTAAAAAATTTCATTTCAGTAAGGAGTTAAAATTGACGTTTTAAACTTTAAGTAATAAATATATATATTCGAATAATAGAATATAACAATTATAAACAAATACAATTATTCATTATCAAATAGAAATAAGATTACTGCTGAGTCTTGTACCGTGGAAGGTTGGACAATTTCTTTTGAATGACCTTCACCTCTACATAATCCACATCTCTTCGGTTGGCCTTTTTCTCTAATATGGATATCCATACTGGTATACGAGTAGATTCCGGTCGACCCGTTGGACTTCTACGAAGTAGTGGATTTGGCAACCATTCATCATGATCTCGATTCTCCCAATAAGATTCATTTGGGATCCGTCTGAACTCATGGTTGTATCTATTTAATATCCTCTGTAGGTAAAAGCACTTATCAGCATAAGTGTATGAATTGATTCCAGTATGCATACATGCAGCGACTACATGAGTACACGGATATCTTCACGGCTGAAAGCGGCCACAATTGCACCATCTTTATCATAAATTAACAATAAATGATTCTCGATCTGCTTCTTCGTTGCGACATATGCATGCAATGACAACAAAAGTATGTCCAATTCGATCGAAGTCATGTTGAGGTTGCCATACGCTCATTTGCTTCCATTGCTTCTACCACCGTCGGAGCCCAGATTTTACCTCGATTTATCATACACTCGATCTCTTTTCCTTTATCAGACCATACTTTAGCCAACCTAAAGTATGTCTCTTTCACCACACTCGCTATTGGGAGATGGCGTGTACCTTTTAGTACTGAATTAATGGCCTCAGCAAGGTTTGTAGTCATGTGTCCGTATCTCTGACCACCATCATATGCTTGCAACCACTTCTCCCGCTCGATTTTCGACGCCCAGTTCCAAACGCGCTCATATATGGCTTTCAAATCCTCCAATCTCTTGTCAAAATTTGGTTGGTGTAGTTTATATTCTGTTTCAAAATATATATTGTGTTAAAGTCAATTTATAAACAAACACATAAATGGGTACAAATACTGAAAATAAAACTTACCCATGCTGACTATATCCCTACGAATACGGCCGTTATGAAACTTCTCAATACAATTCTTACCAATGACAGATACAATATGCGGGATATGCGTGCGGAGGTGTCCAACGACTTCCCGCTCGTTCAATTGCTTCCAAAGGCTTGTTCCTCGATCGGATATCAAGGAAACTCCTTCTTCTCGGACGACATACTTACGTAGATAAGTCAGAAAGAAGTCCCAAGCCTCTGTCGTCTCTCCTTCAACGATGGCGAATACAGTTGGGAATATATTTCGTTGACCATCCTGCGCAATTGTTATCAATAATATATGTTTGTATTGATCGTATAACCACATAGCATCTACTTGGACCATACGTTTGCAAAATGGAAAACCTTCTATGCAAGACTTGAATGCCCAAAAGAGTCTATGGAATATTCTCTTCCCTTGAATAAGTTGACCTTCTTAGTTGTATGCAGGCATGGTCTGAGACTTCACGATGGTTCCAGGTATGAATTGTTTCATAGCTCATAACAAATCATGTAACTCATTATATGATGTTCCTGATCACCATATATCAACCTCCTTGCCTTCTCCTTTGCATGCCAAACGGGTTTGTATTTTACATTGTATCTGAACTGGTCTTGAATAGATGTAACTAACACCGAGCAAGGGATCCTTGGATTTTGTTCAACCAAAACCTTCACATATTGACAAATTACATCGGAGTCCAATAGTCGATGGTCTTGTACAATAGAGTTTTGCAAACATGTGTGTGGACCATTGTACATTGTGATGACCTAAGCATCTTGCATCTGCATTTTGGACACTCTGATCAACCACTTATACTCGGGCCCATATTTAACACACTTCGCGTACAAAGTTTTCTGGTTGGACTCTGAAACCTTGCAATCTACATGGCCTCTTATGAAATACTCTTTAATCGCTAGTGTAGCTTCTTTTTTTCCTCTGTATTGCTTCCCAACTGCTAATTCACCAGAGTTATCAGATGATTCAATCATGTAGTTTGAAGTTAAATGTGGCATCTCTGGGAATTCAGGTGCCCTCATTGCTTCATAATAAATCTCCTGCATGTGAGGGGTAGGTTGATACGGTGTCGGATATTCATCAATATTGATATCAGTCTCATCACCATCGAACATGGCGTCATCCTCAGCCAAAAGAGGTTCCTCAATTTCTTCATCTTCACTAGAATCTTCAAGTATTTCTTCCCAGCGATTTTCAGCGTCATACTCTGCGGCTCCAGATGTTTCACCAACTTCATTTGCACTTTCCAACATCGCCATAAAGCTGTTCATCGACCTATATGTCGGGTTATTGAAATGACTCTAGAAACCCATTTGAGATGAAGTTCCAACCGCATTTCTTGATGATCCAGGCACATTAGATATATTACATAACTCAACAAAGAACTCAATAATTGGAATATTTGTTGAGTCATGTAATTCAACCATAGTTATAATATCATCATCTTCTTCAAGTGGTACTGCAGCATACCTGACCGGATTGGAACATACCATAAATTTGTACCTCAAACCATCAACTTTAGCACAAATTTTTCTTTCTATCCTTTCATTCATCTCTACAAATGATGTCCTTTTAAACATCATATTTATAGGTGTTTCATACTGAAAAATAACACCGACCTCATTTTCCATCATATGTTCAGCGTAATGGACAATCATGAAAAATTTGTTGCTCATTTTCTTTACATGTAAAAATATAGATATTCAGAATAAATTACATTAATAATTATAATGAAAATTAATTATTTACAAATCTATAAATAATAAATGTAAATATGTTAACAATTTTTTTTATAAAAATAATACTTAAATACATTATTATTACGGTGAAAATGTCAGGATTACATAATGGGAAATTTTTTCCCACTAAATCAAATAAAAATTCTAATAATTATTATATAAAAATACAACTAAAAATACAACTAAAAATTACATGAAATTTAAATTAACAATAATACTCAAACTTAAATTTTCTGTATCAAACTTATATTTTCTAATTTTAAATTAACAATAATACTCAATCTTAAATTACATTACTATGGTCTCATGAACAAATTTAAATTTATCATTCTCCTGATTTCTCCTAACATATGAGCATTCTTTCAATAGGAAAAATAAACGGAGTCCACATGGGAAATTAGAAAGAACTTACGTGTTTTTGAATGATGTTAAACCAAAGATCGAAAAATTATCGAACCCACAAAAATCTCCAATATCACTGAAAATCCACTTCAAGCAACAGTTCCAATTGAATCTAATGCAAAAAACAAAATTCACGATCCTCACTTGCTTCTGTAAGTTAAAACCAACTCATGCACGCAATGAAATGCAATCCCCACCCCTATTTTATAACAAGTCGGTGCACTAATTATTGGTTTAATTATAATATCATCCCTGCAGTTGTCTTTAAGACCTCGAGAAAAAGCATTATTGGTCTAGTCGGGTGCAGACGTATTATTGGTCTCAACGCATGCAGAAAAAATCTCACGCTTCGGCCCCAACGCATACAGACGCATGCAGAACGAATCTCACGCTTCAGCCCTGGGTGAAGACGTCGAGCATTCCTTGTTCCCATTGCATGGAAGACACCGAGAGATATATTTTACCGTGCTTGAAGACGTCAAGCATTCCCTCGAGCGTGCATGGAAGACGCCGAGAGATCCATTTTCCCATGCTTGAAGACGCCAAACATTCCCCCGAGCGTGCATGGAAGACGCCGAGAGATCCAAGTTGGTAAGGATATTTTTGTGTTAAAGACGCCGAGAGATCCCTTGAACGAATGCAACAATTCATAGCTTTGTCGTAACCCTGAAGACACCGAGAGATCCCAAGCACGCTTGTAACCTTGTAACATTCACCCCATTTGGGGAAATAATCGACTGACTGGATTATTTTGGGAATTAAACATTCCCAACAACATTATCTGGGCACTTTTGCCCTCTATAACATTTATTTATATTTTTTTTAAATAAACAAGTGTAAAATATTATTTTATGCGTTTAATAAACAACAAACACAAATAATATGTATTCAATTCATTTATATTCACAAACAACCTCATTTACAAACTTGTTTATATGTTTGTTTATCTTGCTCTTCTTTTTCTTTTCTTTTTTTACATTTTAAATATTGATGAAGATTGAGACTAAATTGAACATAAAGTAAATTTTTGAGTTTAAATTGTGAAGTCTAAGGACCTTAAGGACTAGTTGAATAATTTCATCATTCTTATGAACATTTCAAAAATAAATAAATGGACGCGGACACAACGAACACGAACATCTTAAAAAATAGACAAACATACATGAACATAACTAGAGTTGGAAAACGAGTCATTCAGATCGGGTTTGGATCAGGTCATTTCGGGTCAGTTTATTTCGGGTCTAGATTATATTCAATTTAATTTTGTTCGAGTTGGATTAGTTTTGGTTCGGATCTAGTTCAAGTGTACAGTAAATCGGACCGATTATCTGGTCGACTGTTTTTCAGTTAAGATCAATATTAGACCGATTGATTTTTGGATAGGGTTCATATCGGATCAGTTGATTTTTGGGTCGGGTTAATACCAGATTGGTTAGATTTTGGGTTGGTTCAATATCGAATCAGTTAATTTTTCGGTTTGGATCAACCTTTAGATTAGGTCAATTCAGGTTAAATTGGTTATGAGTCTAATAAAGTATATATAAAATTATTAATATATTATTGTAAAAAATATGTATTCTTGTTTGTTAATCTTATCATTTATGTCTAATTTCAATTCTCAATCGTTCGATATTTTGAATAAAACCATCATTTAGAGATGATAAATCGACCATTTGACATAAATATGATCCTATAATGCGTGTTAGATCTTGCCATCAAAATTTTATATTGATCTTGTATGAATAATTTAGAATGAGAACTATTTGATAAAGAAATAAATTTTTATTAAGAATTTCATTTCCAATTATAAATTTAATATTTTTATTAAATTTTAAAAATAATAATAATTTTATTTGTTAAATTTTAGTCAAAACATAAGTAAACTTTATATTATTTTTTGTTATAAATCTAATATTATTTCTTTTGTTTTAGTTGTTTTCTAATATTTTTATTATAAATTTAATATTTTTATTTATTAAATCAATAAATTATTATTAAAGGTGATATGATATTTATTAAACTATTATAAAGTTGGTGGCTAAAAAAGAGTATAACTAAAAAGAGAATAAAACATGTATTATTTTACTATTTATCACATGTTAATATATATATAATAACAATAATCACTCGTCTACTTTTACTCATTTATCAAGTAAAAAATCAAGTCAATGCTCGGTTCAGATCAAATTTGGGCAAATTAAAGTCAATTTGCTTTCGGTTTGGTTTTCTTTTGGTTCAGATTACTTTGGGTCTGGATTAATTTCTATTGGGGTTGCTTTTGAATCGGGTTAAAATTTGTTTCAGGTTTCTTTCAGTTCGAGTTAAGATCAGTTCGGGCTGCTTTCGATTCGGGTTAATTTCGGTTCGAATTGCTTTCGATTCAGGTTAATTTCGGTTTAGGTTGCTTTCGATTCAGCTCTTTTGGCCATTTCGACGATGAATCACAAAAATTTTAATATTAAAAACCATATATACATAGAGAATATATATAAGATCGAGTTGGAGTTCGACCCATGGAAAAGGGATATGACCCCTAAAGACACATCAAATGCATCACAAAACTTGGAAAAACTGATTATACCTATTTGGACATGTAACCGTATTCAACACCAACACTCGAATCAAAATAACATAGATAAAAGAAACATATAAACCGCGGTTTAATCCCGTTTTTTCAGCATTCTGTGAAAAATACGATTTCTCCTCCAACTGAGGGAAAGTGTAGCTTGTTCATTTTATCTCAAGGGCTTAGGCAGGGTAAAAGATATTTCAGCTCAGACGACCTCCATGCAAAACATATACAAACAACTACATCAACAAATTTCCCGCCGGCTACGTTACTCGGACTCAATCAAGTGTTATGTCTGAAATAGGTATGTTCTATTTTTTTCAAGATTTCATGTATTTTGAATGTCTATATAAGATGATATCTAAAATCCATGTCCGAATATAAGTCGGCGAAAAATCAGAGCAACATAGTCCACCAGACATGATGGAGAAGTAACATCAAGGGAAAAGTACAATTGTACCAGCTTTAACCATTAAGACCATCTTCACTACCATGAAACTATGCCATTAAGACCATCTTCACTACCATGAAACTATGCCATTAAGACCATCTTCACTACCATGAAACTATGGTTTTCGGATACTAGTAGTTTATGAATCATGGCAGGGTAAAAGAAAATCTGAAACAAAGAAGTAAATTAAATCATAATCACAATCAACAAACCAGTTGCTTTCTCTTTTTTGGTCTCCTCTTTCGACGTGATTTGCGAGCATCTGAATTGGAACTTAAGTTACTAACGTTTCCTGCCTTTGAATTGGAGGATCCCCCTCCCTTATAGGAAGAACCACTTCTGCTTTTAGATGTGTTGCTAGATGTAGGCATTTCATCTCCTCGTATCAATGAGTTTCGGCTAGATGAAGACCCGAACCTTGATTTTGCACGTACTGAGTTTGAAAAAGAATTATTTGATGGCCTCGGAGGCAGCATTAAACCTGCCTCTGTTATAAGTTGCAGCAGGCAAGAGTGAATCCAAAAGTGAATAATTTAAAACAGTTAAAATTCAATTATTTTCTTAAAACCGCAAAAATTAATTCGATCACGAACCTTGTTCCTTTCATCACTAGATATGCTGGATGCCGCTATGCCAGGAGCACGTTCCCTGCACTCAAATAGAAAAGATGTTTAACTGCACTTTTTGTCGTAGCAAAAGGAGTAGAAAAAAGATTTCTAACTTGTTCAACTACAAAACTGTTACCCCGACTTTTTCTTAAGTATCTGTGTCTGACACACTTCCAGATATGGGTCCTTATGACCCTCAGACCTCGAAAAAGAAGGAAAAGTTAGATAATATTGAAGACACCTGTGTCAGATACATAACCATATCAAACACCTCACACCCGAGTCCAAGTATCATAGCTACAAACTGTGGAAGGCCGAAGTTAAATACAAATGGAACCTACTGTTTCTGCCAACTGCAGATTCCAGTTCCACATGAAGGGGTCGGTGTCCACGTGAAACGAAGTTCTAGTGCTAGTTTCATCAGTGTATTCATATCTGTAACTTATTCTGGTTCTAAATGTGACTAACAATAAGAAGGAACAAAAACGCCATCAACTAACACATTCCATCTGTGAAGCACAAATACTTTGTGAAGGGAGTGTCTGAGTCCGTACTTCCTTTCCCATCAAGATAAGAAGCAAAGTTCAATTGAGCAGTTTAACTCATGGTGCTACACATACCTTGTACTTTCTGTCCATTCATCATCTGCATCAGCTTCTTCACTGGAACTTCCACTCAGAAAGAAATCATCATCGCTTAAGTCCAACAGTCCATCATCCTCGCTCCCTGTCTCTGTTAAGCGAAATCCAAACAGAAGACATCATCCTTTTGATTATGACAAAATAAGTTGATAAGAACAACTTAAGCAGGTAAAACAACATAAATTACGAGAATATGTGCTGCATCCATAACTTAATACATAGTTTTGAGCTAAAAACACACTAAAAAAGATTCAACAAAGTTCCATTACTACGCAAAATTCACAGAGAAGAGTTTTCTTTCCAAAATATGAGTCTCGGCACAATTGATACAATAACGCTTTTATTCTAAAAGAGCTAGTTACATTATATCATGCAATCAAGTAAAATAAATCACTTCATACAACATTATGTTGCCATGGCGAAGAAAGAATGTACCTTCCAAGTCTCTCCCACTGGCAGCAGCAGCAACTAAGTTGGATTTTATCTGCTTCCGCAATCTATTTCTCCTATCAATGATTTCTGAATCATCACCTCCCGTAAATAATGATATATATTTCTCAGTCTTGGGGAAAAACTGTATTTCAAATACAAAATACTAAACATCATCAGCCTTTCATGATTTAGCATATATGATGAATTAGTCGATTAAATAACAAAAGCCTCATGTTACCCCAGCTTGGGAGGACCATAACCCAATACTCAGGTCTGAATTTATGTTGGATTTAGGTGTTGGACACCAGTGGTTAAGCAAAAAATAAAATTTCGAGAAACATAGTACAGTCTTATCATCTAATGTTAATCAACAAGAATGCAAATTCAAAAAGAACTACATCAGCTACAAGCTTTACCCTAACATATTCAAGATCCTCTTTCAATTTAGAAAGCTGTTCAGCAATCTCCATGTCTTGTGCCTGACCAGATATAGTCCGTTGCTGCTTCTCCAACCGCCTTATCCGCCTTTCAATCTTTCTTCTTTCTTCAATAACAATTCAAGTAAACTATAAATGAATTATTCATTCCAAATTACACAAATAATGATAGAAAATAAGAACAGATAATGATAATTATTTGAATTTACCAAAAAACTTAATCTTTCGATCCCTCAAGAATATCTTTCGTTCCCTCAAGAATATCTTTCGTTCCACAGCGAGTCGAGCATGGATTTCTTGTTGCTTCTTAAGCCCGTCTAATTTCTTTTCTTGAGCTTCTCTAACTTCAGGAGTAAGCTCCTTAAATGAATGCAATTCAGAGTATTCATTGTACAACTTAAAAACCCTAAATGAATTTTTTTTTACTGAGATGAAGGTTGAAGAATACCTTTCGCAGCATGCGTTCAATGGAGCGTATCAGGTTCTTAATAGAGACGGCTTTCGGCTTTAGCTTTTTGTCTACACCAGGTCCTTTTGATCTCCTTCCTAAGCGCTTCCCCTCCACCACGCGCCGCTTACCTAAGCCACCATGGGCCATCTTCTTCTTCTCTTATCTTTTTTTTCTTTCTTTTTTTCCAATTTTTGTTACTACCGCTAGAGGATGACGATTGACGATCTTGAGGTTTTCCTTTTCCTTGTTTTTTTAAATATAATTGTTTGCTAATACATTAAGGGTCACCCAGTTATTGATAAATTTACATTTTGGGTATTGAACTTTAAAAAATTATAAACGGATTACTGAGTTATCGAGATTTTTTAAACTTTAACGGATACATTTTTCTAGCTGCCTTTAATTTGGGGTGAACAAGACTA
Source organism: Hibiscus syriacus (assembly GCF_006381635.1). Lineage (NCBI taxonomy): Eukaryota > Viridiplantae > Streptophyta > Magnoliopsida > Malvales > Malvaceae > Hibiscus > Hibiscus syriacus. The sequence goes on along the minus strand of NW_024061933.1, from coordinate 66,376 downwards.
GACTAAAAAATTCTGAAATTTTCAATTTGATTCATAATTTTATAAAGGGTAAACTATACGTATAATTCTCTTTATTTTTGGCCTGATCAACTTTGGTTATCGGTTCAAAATTAAGTATGTTTCGTTTCTTATGTTATTGGTCTATTCGGTTTAAGTCTTTCAGTCGTTAACTCTCATCAACCATTTAACGAAAGTGTTACGTTGTAATTAAAAATTAAAAAAAATCCATGTGTCTTCTTCTTCTCCTTCTTATTCTTTCACTAACAACTCATCAATGTTTCTCCCAAAAATTTTATTATTTTCGATCAGAATGGAGATAATTACGCAACAAGTTTAGAAGTGTTCCCTGCAATATAACAGTATATTATGCATGAGCTTTAGCTCTAATACCACTTACCCAAAACAACCTCTATATTAATTGATGACAAACTTGACTGAGATCATACTGGTATCGTGTAGTTTACCCTAAACATTTAGTTAACACTCTTAAAACCAAACAATGGGATTTGAAGCAAAGAAAGAACCATCAAGGTTACCATTGTTTTCATCTCCACATGCACACATGGTGTCATCGGAAAGATCAGGAACGTTAACTCCACCGTTATGTGCCTCGGCCTCGATCTTATTTTAGCGGGAAGAGGAACCGGGAAAGTCCAAGTCTTTCGTCGCGGTCGTCTTTTTTTTCAGTGACTTTATTTGGAAGTCAATAAGAAGAAACACAACAACGACAAATTTTGCTCGCCCACCACAATTTGAGATGGTCCTTACTTTGGCAATACTAGGTTTCAATCTTTTTCTTTTAGAATGGTGAAAAATGGATGTTACGAGTCATTTCATACATGTAACTTTTTTGCTGAGAACATGGCATCGAAGCGTTGTGATGGTGCTATGGTTGTTAGCGAGAGAGGGGATAATGAGCAGTGGTAGATGTATACATGGGTCAGATTGGGCACATGCCCACCCAAAGCTTGAAATTTAGTTTGTTAGATATATATATATTTTTAACATGTGCCCACCCTAAAATTAATTTATGTCCATCCTGAATTATTTTGTGCCCACCAAATACCCATTGTAAACTATTTTCTAAGTCCAAAAATTTATTCATCAAACTCGAGTAAATGAAAAATTAAAATCTAAATTGTTGAGACACAAATTCTCTCTACATCCAGACCCAATATTTTTTTCAATCAAATTAGCTGACCCTATTTTCATATATAATGGGATAAAGGAGAGGTATGATAGTAGACTCCCCTAACGTCAGGTTGAGAGCAGCTTCCGTGGGAGACCTCTGACAATCAGAATTATGAATTGCCCTCCGTAAGACTCGACCTCACGACCACAAGGTTAAGAGCCTTGCGCTCTACTAACTGAACTGAACGGACAATTTTATTTTTAATTAGATTAACCTGAAAATTTATATTCTAAATCGGGTCAACCCACCCCAAAATCCACCAATATCACTATCTCTCATTTTCATTTCTGAAACCCAAACACCCCTCACCTACAACAAGACATCCGCACAGAAAAAATTACTGAACTAAGTCATCATTTGAAGTATGGAGACCAAAAATCTGCAAAAAGAAAAGAAATTAACTTTAATACTAGAAACTAAGAAAAATGGTAAATTTAAAAGAAAGAGGCAAAGAGTTGAATGGCCAAAACTTTTTTTTAATAGATTTTTCGGTAAACACTGCGAATTCGTACGGTGAGCAACACAACGATGGCGAGTAGGCAAGGAGACATCGAGACCATCTCGATCAGACGGCGGATCTTCGAGCTTTTACTGGTAACACCCGTGGTTTTTAAAATTAGATCTATGCAATTCTATATATTTTTTTGAAAAACAAATTTCAGATTCAGTTGTAATTCGAAAAAACGAAGAAAAATATTGTTTGAGTTTTTCAACCGTCGCCAGTAGTGGTCGACGGCAGAAAATAGTGCCGACGAAAGACGACCGTCACGACTGATCATGCAACCATGGTTAGAAACTTCAGAGGATTTAGAGAGTGAAGAAGACTGTTGAGAAAACTAAATGGCCTAAAAAATAAAATTTAGGTCAATTTTTAAACTAAATAGTTACCCCGATCCGACCAATAAGTTTCTTTAGATCCTCCTTTTTGCTTATTTAAGGGAAAACTATCTTCGAGGCCATGACACTTTTTGAATCCTTTCAATTAGGTCCTCAACTCACAAAAATTACTAATAATTGAACCTTGTAATTTTTTTTGAGGAAAGAACCTTGTAATCCTTGATTCTTCTAATTATGTCCATATTTAACTTAGAGGAATTAAAAATTGATCCTTTCTTTTAATATACTTTAAATTAAATACCATATTAATTGGTTACTATTTAAAAATATACACTTTAATTATTGATTAAATTTAACATAATAATACCAAATATGAAGGTGGAATCATGGAACTAATATTAACACCACCATTGCAGTGGGTTGAAAACTAACGAGTCTTAGCTATAAAAAGAAATAAATGATATGGAAAGAAATAAATGAGTCTTAGCTGTTTGCAATTTGTTGATTATATAGAGAAAATTATAATTTACAAACGTGTATGCAATTTGCAATTGAGCTAAATGTAATAGAGATGGAAATCATGGAAATATATATTACTCTAATAAATAAAATTATTTCAAATTAAATATTTTTATGCCAAACATGAAGATAAAAATATGGAAATACTATTAATACCACACAAAAACAGTAATTTTATTCACTAATAGGAATGAAAATCATGAAAATATAAACTAATAAATAAAAGTCATTATTATTTTATATTCTATTTTCCTTTTTTATGTTATAATTTAATTAATTCTTTTTTTATTTAGGTATGGAAAAATATTTTAAAAGGAAGACATCAACATATGATTCATGTTCGACAAAAAAAAAATTTTAGAAGTTGACTTGAAAAATCTTCAAGGAGATCCTAGAAAAAGATAAAAGATTATAGAATATCATCCTAATGATCATGAAGAAATTAGAAGGGCCTATTTGTTGAAAGGTCCTTGCCAACCTAAAGAACACAAGTTTTCTAAGAACAAGTATAATGATAAATTTTGAAGTTTCAATCCCAAGTGGTTCGAAGAGCATAAAAGTTGGTTGGAATACAGTGTATCTAAAGATGAAGTATTTTGTTTACAATATTACCTTATGAGACCTGAATCTAAAGTAGAGCAAGGGGAGGTGATACATTTGTTGTTGATGGATTTAAGAATTGAAAAGAAAAGAGCATATTGCAACTTCATGTTGAAGGTCCTAATAGAGCTCACAATGTAACTTTAAGAAAATGCGAAGCTCTACTGAATCAGAAATAACAAATTGAAGTTGTCATTACAAAGCAATCTAATCAAGCCAAACAAGAATATCAAACTCATCTTACGTCTACAATTGATTGCATTCAATTCCTTTTACGAAAAAGATTGACTTTTTTGCAGACATGATGAGTCTGATGATTCTTGTAATCAAGGTAACTTTCTAGAGTTCTTGTGATTTCGTGCTTCTCATAATGAGATTGTTAATAAAGGTTTTCAAAATACTTGTGGCAATCTTAAGCTAGTACCACCGATTATACAAAAAGATATTGTTAGTGCAACTACTAGTGAGATTACTTGTGCAATTATTGATGAGCTTGGAAATGAATTTTTTACTACTTTGGTTGATGAGTCTCGTGACATATCTGTTAAAGAGAAAATGATTATCCTTCTAAGCTACGTAGATAACAAAGGAAGAGTTGTCGAACGATTTTATGTCTTGTTCATGTTTCTAATACTGTTGTTGCTTCACTTCTGAATTCTCTCAAAGGTGTGTTTGCAACTCATGATTATGTTTTTCAAGAATAAGAAGAGAAGGTTATGACGGGGCAAGTAACATGCAAGGAGAATTTAATGGGCTTAAAATTTTGATTCTAAGAGATAATGAATGTGTTTTTTATGTTTATTACTTTATACATCAGCTTCAATTAACACTTCTTTTTGTTGCTAAAATGCAAGTTAAAGTTGCATTTCATTTTAATTAGGTTGCTAGTGTGGTTAATATGGTTGGTGCTTCATCTAAGAGAAAAGAAATTCTTCAATCTAGCCAAGTAATAAGGTAAGAGAAGCTTTACAAAATGGTGAAATCTTCAGTGGTCGTGAACTAAATCAAGAAATTGATATAAAGAGAGTTGGAGATACTCGTCGGGTTCACATTATAAGGCCGTTGTCAGCTTGATTACTATGTTTTCTTCTGTGATGGATGTGCTTGAAATTATTGAGGAAGATAGAACACCTTCAGAGGAAAGAGTTGAAGCTTGTATGATATTGAGTTCTTTACAATCTTTCGAGTTTGTGTTTAATTTACACTTGATGAAAATATACTGGGAGTTACAAGTCAATTATCTCAAGCACTGCAACAGAGTGATAAAGACATTTTTAATGCTACACAATTACTTAGTGTGTCCAAGCAACAATTACAAATGATGAGAGATGTGGGATGACAATCTTTACCTGAACAAGTTTTTTTTATTGAAAAGAATAACATTGAGGTTCCAAAGATGGAAAATGTAATTGTTGTTCTAGGGAGGTCTAGGAGAAAACCTTGTGAAGTTTCAAATTTGCATTATTTTCAAGTTAAATTATTTTATCAGATGATTGATAGACAACTTCAAGAGCTTAATAATCGTTTTTCTTAGACAAGTACAAAGTTATTTCTTTGTGTGGCTTGTTTGAATCCATGAGACTTGTATCTGTCTTTTGATAAGAAAAAGTTGATTCGTCGTACTCAATTTTATCCTTGTGAATTTTCTACTGGAGATCTTATATTGCTTGACTATCAACTTGAAAATTATATTATCGATGTTCGTTCAGATGAAAGATTTTGTGATCTAAAAGGACTTTCTGATTCATCTAAAAAGATGGTCTACACAATGAAACATCTTGTGTACCCACTTGTTTATTTACTTTTGAAGTTAGCATTGATTTTACTTGTTGCAACTGCAACAACAGAAAGAACATTCTCAACGATGCGCTTTATAAAGAATCGACTGCACACTCTTATGGGAGATGAATGACTTAATGATTGTTTAGTTACTTTTATTGAGAAATATAATATAACGATATTAAAACATGAGACCTAGAAGGGAACAACTGTAAAATTTATTTTTAGCTGTATTTTTTGTTGTAAGGATTTATATTAAAAGTAATATATATATATATATATATATATAAACTTTTTTTTTGGATCCACCATTGATATCGAGAAAGTTGGGTTTCTTGGTTCTCGTAGGAGAAGCGATGTTTAAGGGAAGAGTTATGTGTTCACATCGTAAGGAGATAAAGGAGAAGAGTATAATATGAGTAAAACAGTATGAGCAATGCATAGAGGAGGAGGAGGAGGATGAGACACGTGAATTTGTTTTTAATATTTTAATTGTCAACTCAAGTTTTCGTTAACGAGTTAACGGAAGTTAATGACCAAGGACTAAAATAGATAATGTAAGGGACCAAATGCATTTAATTTTTTTGAACCAATGACCAAAGTTGATCAGACTGAAAATAAATGTGACCATTCATATAGTTTACCCTTTTATAAATTTGACTCGAAAAAATATTAAATTGAGTTGAGTTATAAAATATAATTCAAATAACTCAAATTTTAGTAATTAATGGATTGATTTTTATGTTCAAGTTGAGTCCCTCTACTTTGCATAATATAGTACATCATATATGAAAAATATATTAATAAGCATATATGTATATCATATATGGTTATAAAAAACCATTTAAATTAAAAATCAAATAGTACCATAACATTGTAAATATTTACAATCAAATTTAAGCTGAAACTTGAACAACTCGACTTGAATTTCATAAACTCAGCTCAACACAAAAAATTTCAAATGAAGTTTGAATTATAAAATAAGACTCATCAACTTGGATAATTCAAATTTTTTTTGACTCAACTCGATCGAATACTTACTCCTACCTATAATCCACCTAGACGTAGATAAACAATTTTAACACTTAGGGTCCTTTTATTTCATTAAAAATAAATTTTGAAAAATGATTCCTTCAAAACGATAATAATTTTAAAAAATAATTTTTGAAAATCATTTTACGATTTTCTATGTCGAACATTTTCAACACTTTATATATGTATATATTTTGACTAGGCCTAAAATATTATTCGTTTTGATTCCATCAAAAACGAATAATATTTTTAAAAAATAAATTTTGAAAATCATTTTACGATTTTTTATGTCGAACATTTTCAACACTTCATATACGTATGTACTTTGACTAGGCCTAAAAATTGTCTTGATCCGTATTTATAGTTTTGAATGGATATTGAGAGAGTATTTTAGGATTCAAGAGATGTTAGTATATATACTAAGCTCTTAGGATATATAAGATATCATTTATTTATACTCTTTGTGGTTTCTGTATTTATAGTGAATTATTATTATTCTCATCCGTTAATGTAGCCAATAAACCAGTTAAATCTATATATTGTACATTAATATCGATTTAATTATTTTTCCGCTTATAAATTCATAAGCCACGAGGCCAATGAAAGTATGAAAATGACCGGAAATACATGGATCAATGAATCTTGAACAAGAACAAGACAATAGATTTTAAACAACAACAGGTTGCTCTCCTTCAAACTCTGATATGACAATCAATGAATCCGTCATTTCTAAGGACAGAGGTTTGGATTTAAGAGAGGGGTTAATAACCTGCACTTGTAACAAACAATGGATTAGGTACCTTTAACCATATCTTCAAATATGGAGGTCCGATTCTCTAAATATACGAAAAAAGTTCAAAAATTTTAAGCATATACTTGTAACATACCTTCTTGTTGTCTTTTATATATCCGATGGCAACTTCTTGTCGCAAACATGCCCTTTCCGATAGCTCCACGAACGACGGGTTCTCCCCTTCTTTCATGTAGAAGCTAATATCCTGTCATGAAACATGGTTTAGTTGTAAATGGAGACTTCCTCGTCGGAATAAACGGCAAGAAATGCCAGATTACCACACAAAAAAAGGTGATTCGATCACTATACCGACAATAAGATGAGTTATCCCGTTGCCGAAACGACTATACTTACTTTTTTTTTTCTAAAGTCTTTCCATATGTATCAAGTAAGAACCTCAAACAGAAGTACTTTTTTAAAAAAATGAGAACACCAAGTAACTTGCCTTAAAGGTAACATGGTTCTGATGCCTTTACGGACAAGTAAGATGTTCATTGCCTAAAATCATAATACCCGAACTCCATCTCGAGTATGTTCATTTTTTTAAAAGTCATTTCATGCACATGGAAGATCATACTTTCACACCAATATCAAATATTTGTCAATAACAGGTCTCAAACACGACGTATTGAACATGTATCCGAACTCGACATTCATAACAAGTTCGTAGTTTAAACACCTCCTCTTCCCTTTCAGTAAGGTAAATAATGGAAGTACTGCATAAAATTAATTGCCTTTACCTTCACGTATATTTCGTCACCTTCGGCATTCAAAATGTCTTTCCAAACCTCATTTAGTTCACTGTGTTCGGCTACTGCAATCCAGAAAAAAAAAGGATTATTTCCCCATATGGCATATCGAATTATTGGAACAATATAAAATACTTATATAGAAATATAATTTTGAGACCTTGAGCCGTTACGAGACTCATCACTTCCTCTGATGCAATATACGTCAAGCTCGGCTTGAGCTTTGTAATCTGCAGGGTTTGGGCAGATTTCAAGACACATGAGGAACCTTAGAACATCAATAATTGCATTATAAGAAATTCTAGAAATTGCTGAAATATGTTACTTGTTTGCCCAATTTCGAGTCGCCAATCTCTGCGACTAGATTTTGCACCTGCAGAACAATATAGTGATATACTCGAGCTTAACTTCGAATTAAAAAGATTCAAGACAATGGCATTATCATTATATTGAACCGAGCGCACCGTCACTCCATGTTTGTTGCAAATGTTTTCTGCAAGAAGAAGCGCGTATGCAGATTGCTTGTCTGCCCTTGATGGATCTGAAAGGAAAATAGTTATCCGAACTCCGAAGATTAATTTACCAATAGAAACATTCTTTATCAATTATTATTACTTATGTTACTTGGACTAGGGTGCGAGTGTAAGACATGGTTATATGTTTGACACATACATTTAAGACTTTTTCTATGATCATGACCCCACACCCAGGGTTAGATATACATCAAACACGGGCACTTTAAGAAAAAAGAAGAGTCGGAATAACATTGATTATCACCTCCGAGAAGCCATTCTCTATCTGAAATCACAACAATAGAAAAAGGAATATGTTCCCCACTCTTGAAGGAGTTTTGTATATTCATTATGGTTTCCTGTAAGGTATCATAATTCATCGAGTTCCCGATCTGCAATTCGAAAGGAATAAGCCTTGCATCACTTTCCTTAACAAACCAGATAACAGAGGATCGAGAAGTTCAACATGATCGAAAGAAACAGAGAACGTACCCTATGGTTAACCTGGACATGTTCTAACGTTCTTTGACTGGACATGAAGCTTGCCTTCTTCCTTTCGTCTAATGGTACATCCGATAATATTTCCTGTATAATGCGGATAGCACACGAATAATCTAAATCTCAATCGAAGAAAATGTATCGGAGTTGTTTTTCATCAAGTGTTAAGGTCAAAGAAATAACATGTCGGAGAGAAAAAACACACACAATAAGTCTGACATGCAACCAAATGCAGGACTTGAAGTTTTGCATTCAACTTAATGGTTCTGATTGAAATATGAAAAGAAGAAAAAAGTATACCAACAAGCTTCCAGGTCCAAGATAATTATCGTACTCTTCAATCATTTGTACAACATCCGGCCGCCACCCGAGCAAAAGTACGCATTCTTTAGGCCCTAGACTTTGGTCCAATGCCTACTTCAAAATCAAAAGAACATATAAGCTGACATCTGGGCATTCAATAGATGCTATCCCTTGAGGAACTTATCTCTTCGGAAAACATACCTTTGCTGCTCGTCTTTTGGTACGTTTCATAATATTTAACATCCGCTCTTTTCTCAATTCTAAAGCATTCTCTACATTGTTTTCAGGAACCTCCAAATCTTTTGGCATGTCGGTTTCATCTTTTATGACATCGGACAATGTAAGTTGTTTTGTTGTAATGTTAATAGGGGCAATTAACAATATCTACACGAATAAAAGAAATATACGTTAAGAAGTATGCAGATACGACCATGGAAGGACGCATAGAGTTGAAATTTCTGCAAAGCGGTTATGTTCAAACGAAATCTTGGCAAGTGCTCATACTACTCCATGTTAAGAAATGGTCACAAGATAGTAAGATACGTTACTCGGGCTTGGATGTGTGTCGGGCACGGGTATGTTCAATTTTCTATTTTCAAGATTTTGAAGTATTTGAAGGGTTTTTGGAAGATCATATTCCCATAACCATGTCTAGATAAGCCTCGGACATAGATGCCGAACTTAAAAGTTTATATATATGAACATAACGTTCGAAAAGTAGTATAGTCTACTTACTTTGTCAGTTTGCTGTAGAATTTCATCATCTCTGGGGTGGAAATATATCTTACCATTCCGATAAACACCGCAAACAACAGCCTGAAAAGAAACCAACATAAGAAATGAGCACGGAAGTTCTTCATACCGACAAATACCAAGTTTTAACACAAAACAATACCTCTTGGAAACCTTGTCGTATTTGCATGTACGTCAACCCAGTTAGACTTGGAAAATGGTGAAGACTGAACACATTTTCTGCAATAACATGATATAATTAGTCTTCGAGTGGAAACCTACAACATAGTGATATAGACAAGAAATGAACCCATAGAATTTCTTTTACCAGTAAAAAAGTACCCTATGGAAAGAAACTACTAGACCAGTGAAATTTTGTAGGCCGAGCTTGTGTTCCTTTGACATTTAATTGTTATTTAAGTATCTGTATTCGACACATATTTGAACATGGATGTGTGGATATGACCCTCTAAATACATTAAAAAAAACTTTTCCATTATCTTTCCGTCATCAGGAAAATAAAAGTTGTCAAAAAGAACACATATCACACTTCGATAATTAAGCAAGTGCCTGTAGATCTTTATTAGCCCCTTTTGCCGAGAACATTGAACAAATAGTTTAGAAGCGACAGTTTCCACCGGCTCCACTTTCAGTCCGGAGATTGACTTCAAGAGCTCACATGTATTGGAATTCGAAACCTGCATTAAGAATGGCAAATTAAACGTGATTGATCTTAGAAAAATAATATTTTGATCCTACAGTTATGCCAATGCATACCTCGACAATTGTGGGGATGGTTTCCATCTTGGGAATAGGTTGAAGCGCCAGTACAGAGAGAAATGCATCTGTATCAACTCCGAACCTAATCAGTTAAGTAATTGCGGTCACTAAATTTCCCTGAAGAAAATCTTATATTACGCACTAGTTAAAAATGTACATGCAAAAGAACTGGCCAGAACAGAGCATAGCAGAGCCTAATAGCTTCTGCTACTGCTATTATCACAGTTCTCCAAACCCGTGTTGCATCGAGATCCGCCACTAGAAAATTATATAATGTAACACTCACAAGAGAGGATCATAAAAAAATGTCATTTAAAGTGATAGAAGTCTTACTGATGTTCTTTTGTTGCAAGAATGATAATGGCACGCGCCTTATTAGCTGCTGCTCTTTCAAATGATTTTGTCAAAGTAAGGCTACAACTGCACAAGTAGAACCGATGTTATTTAATCTCACATTTTACTCAATTCAGGTTATATCTTCAGCTCGATAAAAAAAGATAGGTCCTAATAGTTTCTGCACATTTCTCCAGATGCCCGTAATTTTCAACATAAGAATTCTCTACTAAAGTATATCAAAAACAATTATCAAGGGATGGTCTATCACAAACAGGGATTCTAAACTAACCGAGATTTTTATGAAGATATAAAAGTATTTGACACATATCCGAAGAAAAGTATGGGGCTAGGATCTTTCAAGAACTCTCCAAATACATGAAAATCATGAGAAAGAAAATGAATATAGCAGTGTCAAACACATACTAGTGAGCGGGACTCAACCGAGAGACCAAGCAATTTAGCTATTACTTTCATTTATCTGGCGTTGGAAATGTCTATAAGAGGGAAATCTAGATGGAATTTGAAAATTACGGGGGAAAGTGGACATTTTTCGTATACCTCTTTGAAAGGATATCAATATGTTTAAGATCCTTGGCAATGTTTTCTGCCAGCTTGTCTATTTGCTTCCTCGGAAGATCAGACATGAGAAGAATTCTTTGCCTCCTACGAGAGCAAAATACAGGTAGAAACTGATAATTACGCATGCAAGAAAAATAAACAGAAAACAAAAGTTGTAGCCTACGTTGCTTCGGCTCTTCATTTCTATTAAAGAGTATCAGAAATAATCTTCCAAGGGCTCTTCAAATATAAAGAAAATTTTATAAAAAAATTAAAATACTCTTTCTGAACATATATTGTATATGACATTCGCACTTGAGTCCAAGTTACATAGGTGGCAGCATAACAGTTTACCTGGCTGAAGCAGTGCCTAAACGAACGGAAAATTCATGATAATTATTTAGCTGCTGTAGTATGAAAGCAAGGCGACTATTTGCACCACAAATGATGATATGATCACTCTCTAAAACTTGCATTTGTGCACCTTCCCGGATTTTTTGCATGTTGTTCTGTCACCCGAAATCAAAAGTCACATGTATCGAAGGTAGCTCAAATAAATAATGAGCATTGGAAAGAAAGAGAGGGTAAAATTTGCTATAGAAAAAAATGCTTACTCGGAATTGTTCTGTCATTGTGCTTAATAACCGAGAGTAAAATAATATGCCCCATAAAGCAAGAACGAAGCCAATAACACGTTCTACACGTGTTGCTTGCTGCAGCTCAACACATTAATAAGTTTTCCAAATTCGATTTTTAATCAAACAAGCAATACAAATACGATCATATCTTAAAGCAACCAAATGATTAGATACATAACTGACCACATACTTTTAAATGGGTTGACGATGAAATCAGGCATGCCCACGCCTCCCAGCAGCAATCCTCAAGAGATCGTGTAGTTTTCCTGTGTTATTCAAGGCATTAACTACTGAATTAGCAAACAAAACTACCACTATAGCTATTTTTCCATGATAGCTATTTCTCCTATATAAGATGGCATTTACAGCTAACAAGCTACAGTTATATATAAAATAATATTCGAATAATCAAGACTAATTGTACATTACCTAAACTTGAAGAAGAGCAAACCACCGATAATAACAAATGAGAAGCATGCTAGAAGGAGAGCCACAAGAAACCTGCAAAATGTAAGAAATAAGTGAATCAGTCAATCTTAAAACATAAATTCAAAACTGTAAGTCCATACAGATCAAGACGGGAAGTAAAGCTATGTTGTTTCTATTCTTCATATTTCTTGAAGTGCCCAAGTCCAACATCCATGTCGGATACATCTCCAGACATGGATGAATATAACCCTCTAAAAACTCTCCAAATACATGCAAAACATATAAAATTGAATATATCAGTGTTGGATGCATATCTATCCAAGTTCAAGATTGGAAGCTTCACATAATTTATTACTATTCAGTCAATATCAGCTTCGTAACATACTCCATTTGTTACTATTCAGTTATAATTAATAACCAAACATCATACAGAAAGCTTAAATTGACAGGTTCGAGGAAAATCGTTACTGTGTCACATAACACAATGTCCCCAGTGTTGAAAAAGTGGAACATATGCGTCTCAAACACGTGTCTGTGTCCATCAATCACACCTGAATTGAAGTAATAGCTAAGGAGGGCCACCTACACATGACCTATGTCCAAATAATGTAGCATAAAACGATCATTCTAATTGTTGAACAGACAGTTTGGCACACCATCAGATTTTTATCATAGAAATTGACTGTTAGAAACAACAGAAAGCACCAAGAATATAACTCAAACCCGAAAAAGATCTAGGATTATAAGTTTAACTTACGTCGCAATATTTTTCTCCAGTTGAACGTTAAATAAATAGTTTAACCGAGAGAAGTTCCATTTAATATCTTGAATCGAAGGCAAGGCGACGTTCAAGCTAAGAGGTGTTGGTTTGTTCAAGGAATTAGATATGCAGGCAAGGGGTAAGCTTCTAGCCGCCAAAGTTCGAAGTAGATGAGGAAATAAGTCTTGGACCATCTTTATTAATGTGTTGGCAAAATCTAACTGCATTAGTCTTAGTAAGAAAAATGCCGAGAAAACCCCACTGATCCGTTTAGCTTGATGACCCTGAAGCAGCAGTGATGAAAATCAAGAAATTAGGCCATTAAAAGCTGTAAACTCATGGTTATACCATCCAAGAATTGAAACCGAATGAGAAAGCAGCAAGTTTCTACAAGACAAACTAACGGTAATGTAGAAATAACAGGCACAAAGAGTGGACATCTCATTCTTTACGTCCAGTCAATAAGCGGATAAAAATTTGAGGTGCAAATTGTTATTAGTGCAACCTTCTACTAAAGTGACAGCATCCAATTAGAACTAATTTCAACCATCACCAAATAATTCTGTAAATAGCAAGATTGCAATATAAGAAGTCTGGATCATTGTAATAAACGATGACAAAAGACTTCTCATTATTCATTTTACCTAAAAGTATTCAGTAAATGAACAGTGGCTAGCTTCCACTACAAATACAGCAGCCGCAAGAAAAAGCTAATTTTGACTGTCATTGAATAATTACTTAAAGAGCAAGATTACATTAAGAAGTATGGAAGATTGTGATCAACAATGTCAACGGACATAAATGTTAATTTTCCGTAAGTAATTCCGTAAATGAACAGTCACAAGTGCAAGCTTCCACTACAATGACAAAAGCCAAATGAACCAAGGTAATTTTGACCATGACCGAATAATTCAGTAACAGTATTGAATGATTGTAAGATGCATGGAATATTGTAATAAACAGTGTCAATTCACTTCAATATTCATATTCCGTAAACTGTTCTGCATATCACTACAATGACAGAAGCCAAATGAAAAAGTTAATTTCTCAAGTCACCAAATAATTCGTTAAGTAGCAAGACTGCAATATTGGATGAAGTCCAGAATATTGCAAGTCAACAGACTTTGATATTCTTTTTCTAATGAAGAAAAAAGATCTTCTCTGACATGCATAATCTCACTGCCTTTGGTTCTCTCTCATTTATATCCATATCCCAACAACAAATTATTCCTATTCCTTTTTGTGCTTTCACCTATGTAAATGTTGCTTCAACTCGTCATTTGCTCGTCATTTTTTCTATTTAAGCTCATTTCTTTACCTAATAAAAGAACAGAACAGTTTATTGAATATAGTCTCTTAAATCTTTTATGGCATCTGAGCTAGGTTAAATCTCCAGTAACACCATGGTTAAAACATCCTTCATGGGAGATAAGAGATCCAGCAACCAAACTGAGGTAGAAAGCACAAACTTCAGAAAAATATTTCTTCACAAGAGGAAAGGCGCCGCTGTAAAAATGAAGCTTCCGCAAGGCATTGGCATCATTTCAGTATAGAATGAAGCAGACTACATGAGATTTTTATCTGAACCTCCTTCCAACTACTTTCTTCTAAAAGCCAATATAAGATGCAGTTTAAAAACAAACCCAATAAATGCAATCGTAGCTGATATTTTAAGATCCGTCTTAGTCTCTCTCATATCAATAACGATGTGTCATGAGCTCTGCCTAACCACTTTCATCTAAGAAACAGTACAAGACATGATACAGAAACAAACTAGGTAACCAACCCGATAAATGCAATGGTTTCCGTATTTTAAAATCTATGCCGTTAATCTCTCTTGCAGTAATAATGATATATATGTTGTGACTGCATATTACAGTCACTAACAGGCAAACAATCAAAGGGCAGATGCATACATCATTCGAAATGAAAACTATCAATATAGAAGATGTTCAAAGAACAGAAAAAGTAAAGTAAAATATATAATAAATCTAGGTCCATGTAACAAATTGAAAAAGTGTACGCGTTTATAACATCAAAAAAGCATATTATTAACACTTCCAAAATCAGAGATTTAAGCCTTACCCGAGAACAATTCTGTAGGTCCATCCTAAAGAATTTGACATTTGGGTTATTTGAAATGCTGTCCGACTTATCAGTTGCTTTTGGACAAGTAACTTTCTGTTTTCCTGTAGAAGGAAAGGTATCATAATTCTTATGAAATATGAAAAAACTATTTTCAAAAAACCAACTTTTTGAAGGAATCAAACACTTAGCCAATCCGCATACATATAAACTAGAAAATACAACTGGAAGTGTAACTACAAGCCCGTAAAACACAAGCTTATCGAACATTGACGAGCTAGGATTAGCTTGCACAATTACAAACGGACAACAATGAGTAGTTATGTTATGCAGACTCATTTTACGTTGCAATCTGAAATTCCAAATTTAAATATTACCCATGTGATGGAAAAATTCAGCAGTGATCAAAACAGTAAGATTTCCACATTTAACATCAAAAGATAAAGACCAGATATAGGTTTCGATTTGACAAGCTCATAATGCAGATGACTCGGACTCACCTCTGTTGTGCATAAAGTTACACATGTTAGATGAAGAATTGTGCAACCAAAAGAAGCACAGTTCTGATCTCCGGAAAAATATCATATTCTTCGAGCCTCTAATGCCGTGTATTCTACAACAAAATTCAGAAGGCAACTACATAAATGGAAAAGAGAAGGCAATTCTTCATATATAATTATTTGATTGCTTGAGCAAAAAGACAAGGGAGAAAAACCAATTTTGTCTAATTTGAAACGGATTAACCACATATCGCTACTTGCAGAACTGGCACTGGCATTGGCATCACTATGCTACAAGAACTAGTTAACCAGTTTTTTAGCTTTACAAAGTGCAACATAAAAATACTGATTAGTGAAAAAACTCGCTGTTACTCGGACCCAAATGTGAGTGCCGAATACAGATATGTGTCCAACATAGATTTATTTAATTTTATAAAATTTTCCATGTATATGGAGGGTCCTTTAAGAGTCATATCCAGATTCATGTGGTCACTTGTACTTCATGAAAATTAAAGAGGTCGATCATCATAGAACTTGTTTTATATTTGGTGGCTAACTATCATACATTGTCTAAGGAGGTATATGTACTTTAAAATATGTGCTTTGGCATCCATAACATCATTCCAATTCTGCCAAGGAACGATCCGAGTGTAGTATGTGAATTTTTTATTTGTGCCCAACACAACTATGTTTAATTTTCTAAGTTTTTTCATTAATTTTCTTTTTAGACATATTCATGTCCTGACAGATAATTGGATATGAATGCTTCAAGGAAACTAAAGAGTTGAGCATCACAGAACTTGTTTTTTATAATGCCAATGCTTAGACTTAGCAAACTTGGTCCAAGACAGATCAAAAACTCATAAAATGACCCAAAAAAGAACCAAATCTTTAACAACATTTACTATAGAATCCAATCATGCCGAAAATTCGATACCAATCTTTGAGTCCATCAACATTGAAAAAACCAGATGCAGAACCTCAGATTCAAAATTTAAACCAGTTGAGCTAACTTGGAAGATGAACCAACTGAACCAAGCTTTGCATGACTGAATAAACTAACAGAAACAAACTTCAGGTTGAAAAAAAAATAGTGTTCAAAGATCATAAGACCAGTACCAATGCATTACTACCAGAAATTCAATGAAACCCAGATTTTCAACTTCAATGAAACGTACCTTGTTGAAGAAGATGGTGATGTTTGAGTGAGCCTCGGGGACAACAGCCATGGATGAGGTCTTTGAAACTGACAAAGGATCATCTTTTCTTCACTCTTTTTCTCTTGGTGATGGAGAAAAGGATAAAAAGAAACGATTTTTTTATACTAAAATAGACAGACAGATGAATCAGATCGAAGTGTTGGGATACTTTTTTCTGGAACAAAAAAAGTAAGACAAAAATTAAAAAGACAAGTTTGGAAGGAAGTGAGAGCGGACCCCATGCCCATCTTCATTTGTTGCTCCTCCACTTACAACTTGCAACCAATGGTCCATTGCTTGACCTTTATTTTCCACGTTCCAGGTTTTGAAGGTAGTGTTGTTTTCAGGTACAATTTGTGGTTTAATGTTCATTTGGTCCTTAAAATTGTATGTTATTTTCATTTTGATACTGCACAAATTGTTCTGTTTAACATAATGCCTAACACGATACACCATGATACATCTAGATCCCATTACGCAAAATGACATGGCGTGCTCGCCATTCCACATTTATTTTCTGAAGTAAGAATCTAGAGCTAGAAATTTAATTCGGATTTCACGGGTTTTGATTTAATATGATTTGATAAGGTTAATATTATTAAAAAGAAATTCAAATGTTAATTGAATTAAATGTTATAAATGGTGAAGTTGAGTTTGGGTTTATGATGATAAATCTTTTACCCAACTTAACTCATAATAATAATATTAGTTTGGGTTTTTGATGATAAGGATAATTGTTATAATATTCATTTTATTTTTTTAAACTAAATATATGTTTTACCGAATAAAATTGTAAGTCTGTATATATGGGTGTGATCTAATTATACTGTGTAAAACTCTTTTAATTTACACTTTTTTAGTATCATTTGATGAGAGAAATTAAAAGTTGATATTAACAGTATAAAATGAGAAAATATTCACTGGAAAAAATAATGAGTTAATCTCGGTCTTTGATTTCCCTCAATCCAACGATTCTAAAAAATTGTAAAACTCTAAGAGTATTACAAGTATAAGTGGATCCTAAGTTAGGATCCCATTACACAGTGTAAAACGATTTTTTTTTACACATTTTTAGGATCGTTGGATGAGGGAAAATCAAAGGCTGAAATTAATAGTAGGAAATAAAAAGATATTCACTAAAAAAATTAAAGAATTAATCTTTGTCTTTGATATATGTCTGATCGAGTCACATGAGAATTTATGTCTTAAAATTCAAATTGAATTTCGAGTCGAATGGAATCTCTTTAAATTTGGGTCAAGTCAAATTCGAGTAAAGATGATGTATTTTTCGGATTGAATCCGATTAATCGAAATCCTAATCTAATTCGACTCGTTGTTATCCTTGTATGATTAAATAAAATAGAATAAATAGATATCAAAGTGATAGTCGCAACGTGATTGAAGTGTTATTTGTGTGAAATAAAACGTTAGATACAAACGTGGGAATCAACCCAAAAATCCACCCACCGCTTAACCACTACACCCACTTGCAAAATTCATTTTAATGTTGAATTCAATTTTGCATTTTAGGTTAAATATTGTAATTAAGTAGAATACAAGAGTTTTAAATTAAGCTGAAGTTGAAATTAATTACACCAATGATATATAAAATATTATTTTGTAATAAAAACGTTTCTTCAAATTGTGTATAATTTATTTTTTAGCTTATATTACAAATAAATATTTAAAGTATAATTTTCATCCAAGTACTAAAGTAATTTTTAGTGGGCGTTTTTAAGCGCCATTAAAAACTTTTGTGGCGCAAAAAACACACCGCTGAAACAAACGCCGCAAAAGGTAGCGGCGTTTTTCATTCACAAATATCGCTATTTATCTTTTCTTTTGTGGCGTTTTATCCCAAAAACGTCGTTAAATGTTCTGACATATAGTGGCGTTTGTTCCAAAAAACGTCGCTAAATGTTTTGTCGTATAGTGGTGTTTGTGAATATAAAATGCCTCTATTGACTACATATATAGTGGCATTTTTCTG
The DNA here is from genome assembly GCF_006381635.1 of Hibiscus syriacus. Taxonomy (NCBI): domain Eukaryota; kingdom Viridiplantae; phylum Streptophyta; class Magnoliopsida; order Malvales; family Malvaceae; genus Hibiscus; species Hibiscus syriacus. The sequence continues at coordinate 47,555 of NW_024061933.1, read as the reverse complement.
TATAAACGCTGCAAAGATTTAGAACTTTAGTGGCATTTTTCAAAAACGTCGGTATTGACTATGTATTTAGTGGTTTTTTTAAACGCCATGAATTAAAACTAATTTTTCTAATGTTGTTTTCTACTCTTTTGTTACCCATATTTAACGTGTAGCATTATCCAATAAACTTGACATCTATAACAACAAACTTGAAATCCATAATAAGAAACTTGAAATCAATAATAATAAATCAAAGTTTACATTAACATGAAATATAATGTAGTTCAACATTGTTAACTATAATAACCAATAATAACACCTAAGATGGTGGACTCTGGGGTTGATTTTGTCGTATCATCTGCATCATAGCTTGAAGTTGATTTTGAAAATCTTCACATTTTTTTCCTGATAAGCTGCTTTTCTCTCTGTTTCCCTTGCTTCAGTTTCGACTCCATTTCGATATTCATCGCTTACCCTTGACAAATCCATCAAACTCTTATCCATTTCGTACTTCTGGATTATCAATTTCAAATGTTAATTGCAGCTAAACATAAGCATTACATTTAATTTCGCAATTGAGAACATACCACAACAAACTAAAACTCAACCATATATCAAATAATTATCAAATAAATTATGACTTAGAAAATTACATAATCATGAACTAGCATGCATCTGCCTCACATTTTCTCTTTTCCTTCCAAATTGAAATCATTTGTTTATACACGAGGATGGAAAAGATCATCCACTCATTTTCTTTCCACCCACTTTTCCTTCTACCAACCACACTACACTCAAAATTTATTTTGAAAAAGACTTTTTTTTTTCCACTTGAAGTATTTCTTTATTCAATCTTCCAATTGGAAAATAAGTTATCCAAGACATTTAACATTCCCCGTATCTTAAATATCATGTATTCCTAAAAACTAGTTCAATTCTAAGGAAAACCAACTTATTCTTAAAGTGCACATCATTGTCTTCAAGAAAGAAACATAAACATAATAAGATCAAGAAAAGAAATAGAAGATAAACCTTCTTTAATGCCATGACAAAAGGGTCATTCTTTGAAAGAAATGTAGCCACTCGAGGTGTTCGTGATAAAAGATCCATCCAAGATTGCACATAAGCAGGATTGACAGCCAAACTGCCACCATCTGCAAAAAATTTGGACATTTTTCCCTGGTGCCCATATATATGCCTCTGCACATAGTGCTGACAATTTAAAATAAAATGTACATGGTAATGGAAAAAACAATGATTAAACCTTAATGCCTTTGCACACAAGTTACCAACTATCTAAATATTCTTACTATGCGTATAAAATAATAATAGAAAAAATAATCACCAAGATAAAGCATTTGCTAACTAGTTGGTTAGCTTACATAGATCATATACAAGAGTACTCTATCAAGAAATTGAACAGAAAAGGCATGGTCTAAATCACACTTTCAACTGTAGTTGGTTAGCTTCTTTGCTTCCTTAATCACAGGGTCCACCCGGTCAAATGTATCATCATCACACTTCATAATGTATTTTGCAGCCACTGTACGGACCTGTGAACAATTAGATAGCATATAAAAGTAGATCTTTTAACAACTAAAGAACAATATTGAATTAATTATATATACACATATGACAGTTTCCACAACGGGAAAAGTTAGCAACATCGTATCGTTCGATGACTCACCCCATATTCACAGATGGCAACTATTTTAAGTACAACTAGGTCATAGTTATCCATGCAAGGAACTATAAGAATATCACCAAAATATTCTGCTTCCTTCTTCAGTTCCACATGTATATCCTTTCTTCGATTCTAAAAAGAAAAAAGGGTGTAAATATATCAAGAAAAGGAGTTTTCCAAAGGAATTAACTCATGCCTGCTTTATCTACCTTTACTAGTGCTACGAAAAAACGAACAACTACTTTTGAAGACTTTATTAAGTTATGCTGTATCCAGGACTCTCTCACGTCCATCCTCTCTGCAAAATGATTGCCAGCAGAAAGGACTCCGATAAAAAGCTCTACATTTCCACTAGGAAGTAGATTTTTTACTAAATTACGAACCACCGACAATTATTACCAAGTTCATTGAATTTTTTCAACCTACATTCTCCATTTACTTAGTAACATTCAAACAACAACAACAAAACCCTATTCCTATATGCAATGAGGTAAGGGGAGGTATGGTAGTAGGTTGCCCCCAACACCAGGTTGAGAGCACATTCCGTGGAAAACCTCCGGTAGTCAGAAAATTTTAAAATAAAGATAAAATGCAACGCATGTATAAATAAATAAATAAATACATAATTGAACAATTTTCATATGCAGTCTTCTTATGCGCGTCTGTAATGGGAAGTAATCCCTGCAAATAAATCCCTGTGTAAAAATCTCTGCATATAGACAACAGCCCTAGATTTCCACCCTTCGCACCTCAGTGCAGATCCCCACTGCATTCGATAACAAGTAATGTGGGACCCTAATGTTAACCCACAGGGGATGACCATGACCCGACCCCGGTTCACAAACTTTGACCCCAATAAGGTAATTGATTCGGTACATGATTCAGTTCGTTTTTCAATTGATTTTGCTAGTCGGATTCTGAATCGGATTTGTTTTGAGCTGACTGGAGGTCGTCCCAGAGTTTCGACAACGAAGGCGTGTCGCACTATTTTGTGGAGCACCGAGCAGACGCCTATTTGTCGGTGAAGTCCTCTTCTCTCTCGAGAAACAAAGGTCTGGGCAATGCGTCAATATAGAAACCCGCGGAATTAGTTTTGAAAACTAGCGGGATTTCGAAGCTTATGAACAGAAGGTAGAGGAACAAAAACCCATCAAGAACTGAACCAGCCTAAGTCGACTCAGCGACACTAACGAGTCAAATTTTGCTCTCTTCATCGTTTACTTGAAAAGAAAAGGCGTTGGTTTTTGTGGTTTGGGTTGATGGAAATGGGTAAAGAGCTAAAACCCTGGATTTGATTCGCAAAGAAGAGAGTAAACCAAGAGGATTTGGGTTTATGGAAATAGGTGAAGGGGGAAAAATGAAAAGGGGAAAAATGAAAAGTACGAGTCTTTGGTTGCGTTTTTGCTTAAACGCCACTAAAGTACGAGTATATAGCGGCGTTTGTGCTTAAAACGTCATTAAAGTACGAGTCTTTAGCGGTATTTGTATAAAAATGTTACTAAAGTACGACCTAAAAGTACAGTATTTAACGGCGTTTATATAAAAAACGGCACTAAAGTATGATATTTTGGCGGCGTTTGTGCTTAAAACGCCACTAAAGTATAATATTTAGTGACGTTTGTGTTTAAAATGCTACTAAAGTTCAAGTCTTAGTGGAGTTTGTACAAAAACACCACTAAAGTACAGTATTTACCGGCGTTTGTTAAAAAACCGTTAAAAACTCATTTTGTTGTAGTGTATATGTACTTAAAGTATTATTTTTTAATCTAAATACCTAAAGTATTCTTTTATTAACGACACTTGTCAACTTTTTTAGAATTTATATTAAATTTTTTTAATACTTTAGGTGCATATCTAGATAAAAAATACTCTAAATACATATTTTGTCTAAGAAACTAACTTTAGATATTAATTTTAACAAAAAAAAAATACTCTAAATACTTAAATGAAAAAGATAATATATTTAGTTATTTATAATATAAACCTTTATTATTTATTGTTCAAAGGATAAACTAAATATTTTTAAAATTTAGCTATCACAAATAATTCAAAAGTTTATACAATCGTAAAATCTCTTCTTCGTAATTTCTATATTTTAAGTACGTATAAATACGTACTGATATTAATCATTAAGAACATCGTTCATAACATAATCTGTTAAAGAATTAGGGCAGTTACGATCAAAGTAAATGGACTGGTTTGATGGAGAGGACCACTGTGCAAGTATATGAGCAACCTGATTGGCCGATCCACAGACATATCGGACTTGGAAGGTTGAGATGCCAGAAGTTGACGAGCAGCAACAAGATGGAAGCTGACAACCGAGAAGTCGATAGTCCGAGAGAGGAGTTGAGTAACCGAATTCCTTGAGTCGCTTTCCACAACTGTAGAGCCGGCAGACAGTGATGATGCACGATGAACACCTTCAACTAAATCATGAGCTTCAACAATAGTGGATCATGGTAAGCTTCGACAGGGTGTGCAAATCCGAAGAGAACAAGACCGTGTTTATCGCGAACAATCACCCCCAAAGCCGAAATGGAAGTAGGACATCAACATTCACTTTGAGTACCCCATGAGCATGTTTACACCATCGAGATATGTTTCCATCTAAAGAGTTATTCCTGTGAGACATGACCTATAATGACTGTTGTAGAGTGAAACTTTCATGAATAATTGACTAACCTGGTAAAGATGTTCCCTCATGGATAAAGTGCTGCGACGCTGCCAAATGAAATACAGCAAAACCATAAACGCAATATGCTTAGTATTGGAGAAGATAACCATCAGCGATTCAAGTCATTCCTCACATGAATACATCCAGGAAGGTAGCTGTGAAAAGTCAAAACCAGCACCCTGCAATATCGGACTAATAGCAAGACAGTCACGAATGGCATGCAAGACTGTCTCCATCAACAGACCACACATCTGACACCGACCATCACTTAGCCCGGCCAAAGCTAAGCGACTACCTACCGGTAAAGCCTCATGTGCAATACGCCATCCAAATAATCGGACCTTGGGGAGAGTCGGCAGTCTTGATAACAAGAGCCAAAGTCCAGAAATAGTAATAGGCGGACTGGGAGCACGCATTAATCAATGATATCCAGACCGACCCGAGTAGCCACCTGCAGAATGCCCCCCCCCCCGGGACTATCGAACATTGAAGTATTAAATTAGCATCGACAACGGTGAACACCTGCTGAACCAAAGTAGTGTACGTCGAAAGAGCCTGACCAACGGCCTTGATGAAAACCTCTCTGCCACCATAAGAAATGAGATGCTTCGACCGGCCCCGAATACGTGATAAGAGCCGATCGTGTATGAAAACAAAGGACGAGTTCTTATTTGACCAATTAGCAGTGGAAGTCCCAAATAAAACCAGGGGTCCTGGATTTCGACTATAGAACAAAGAACATCACGCCTAACCATAGGAGTGTGGGGACTGAGATAAACGCCGGACTTGGCGAAATTTACATGTTATCCGGAGTCCATTTCATACTCAATAAAGACCTCACGAAGGCGCTGAAATTCTGACTCCGAATCACGAAGGAATACAAGGCTATAATCAGCGTAGAATAGGTGTGAAATAATGGTCCATGCACACTCGCTCGTAGACCTCGGAGATTCCCAGATGCCTGCTCATGATGGATAAAAGAGAATAGTCCTTGTACATATAGGATAAAGAAGAAAGATTATAGAGGATCACCTTGGCGCACTACTCGTTCTGGAGTAAATGCATCGGTGAGCTCACCGTTTATCCAGATGCGAAATGAAACCAATATGGCACAAGACATAACAAAGGATATCCATCTCTCATCAAAACCAAGACAGAAGAGCGTCGATTGTAAATAGGGTCATTCAATGCGATCATAAGCTTTTTTCTTGTCCAATTTGATGTCTCCCCACACGATAGACTCGTTGAGGCAGACTTTAGATAGTGTATCAGTTCATGTGTGATAAGGAAATTATCAGATATGGAACAGCCAGGGATAAAAACTGCTTGGTTTCCATCCATACAGACTGATATGATAGGCTTGAGACCAGTTCACAATCACCTTTGAGATGGTCTTATATATCACAGTACAAAGAACAATTGCCATGAATTACCGAAGTTGCGTGGCATCTTGAACCTTGGGAATCAAAAGTAAGACAGTCACATTAACATATTCCATAGGAAGCCGGCCATACAGAAGGTCTTGGCAGAAAGAGATGATATCATCGCCAATGAAGGGCCAGAAAGAACGGAAAAAGCTGGCTGGTAGACCATCAAGTCCTGGCGATTTGTACAGATCAATCTGGTAAAAAATGCATAAAATTTATCACGACTATAAGGAGCTTTAAGAGCAATATTCATGGCAAGAGTAATAACCGGAGTCACTGTGTTAAAAATGGCAGGGGACTGACGTGGGTGGGACGTTTGAAATAAGGATGCAAAGTATTGAATGACCTATCGATGAACATCTTCAGGGAGATCTACCCAGTCACCATCCGACCCAATAATTCCCCAAATATGGTTACGACGTCGTTGACCAGAAGCACGGCTATGTACTCGGTGTTGCGGTCACCTTCTCGAAGCCATTGCACTCGGGCACGCTGACGCCAATAAATGTTGGAGGTCTTCTGTAACTGTAACAAACTCAGCTAGCTGAGCATCCGTAAACGACCCATTCGATAAGGCGTTAAGGAGAGAGCATTTAACATTTATTCTTTCCATATCCTCCGAGCGACGTTGTTGTTGCCAACGACGGAGGTGAGAGCCAACATGAGTAATTTTAGATAGAATCGGCCCAGGAGTTATGTTCCATGCCTGTTCAACACGTTGTATACACTCTACTTCAATTCCTGAACAAGGGTGAGCTACCATTTTGTCACTGACCTAAAGCCACACAACGGCGGAGAGGCTGAGCAAGATCGAGTGAAACTCAAATGCGAAAAAAGAACTCCTTCGACCTTCACCCGGTCGTAAATCGACAGATAAAGGATGACTTAGATTACGAGCAATGAGAGTAGCCGTGGTCGCATTCATCAAACCCAATGAAACATCATTTACCCGAATTCAGATAGCCATATGTGAAAAGCAATAATGATCAGATAGACTGAAGGAAGAGTCATAAGGCTGCAAGGCAACAAGATCACCGTTGAAAGTCTAAGGAGCCCGATCAAAGAGATAATCCTTTGCTTAAACCGTGAGTAACTTAAGAAGGAATGTGGAAGCATCCAAAACCATGATGTCTAGAACTCTAGTTGGCCCCCAGATTGTCCCAAACACCCTAATAAAAGCATCCTGATCCAAAGAGGTATGATTAAGAACACGAGCGACCAACCACGAATCCGGCGAGGACTGAGAGTCCGGTGAAACGGTAGTAGAGGGGAGAATATCCCCCTTTTCATCTTTAGTCAAATGGAGAGAGGAGAAGAGCTGATGAACTTCGTCGGCCATGATTAGAATACGGAGGCAGAACAACGAAACCCAAAAAGGAAGAAGAACACTATTGGTTCCAAGCAGGAGAGTGCAGTTAATACATTTGGAAATCACCTTAGTAACCGCCAAAGACATAGTGAAGTGTACACAGTATCCTCCACTCACGTGCAAAGTTGATAGAATTTGATAATGCATGTTCCATGTAGTTACCGACAGAAAGGACGCACATGGAACAGACAAAATTCCGACTGTCAGAGAAATAACGCCGAAGCCAAAAAACACTGAGAAGTCTAAAGATCCGAAAAAATCCCTGGTGGCCATCCGACCACCAACAACCAGAGCAGACCAAGGGACGGACAGTATCAGAAAAAAACACATCGGTCTTGAAACTGCTCAACCTGCATCACCCTTAAAGTGTACCAGAAAACCAGAGTATGACCAACCAATGAAAACCTGAAAGAAAACCAAAGAACCAGACCTGTATCTATCAGGAAGGAGATGCCTCCCCCGGCGATGACCGTGACACCCCTCGGAGAACGAGGGGTCGCAAGAGATAGATACACCCATTTTTTTACTAATATGTTTTTTCATAATTTCTATTTGAATCAAGGGTTTATCAATATTTAATAATTTCTATAATCGTATCATACGTAATTAAACTAATAATTTAGGAGCACATTCAAAGGGGAAAAAATATAACAATTTAAAAACATTTGTCGTATTAAAACTATGGGTAAAGCACATAAAAGGTATCAACTATAGAATATTATTTTGTTGAGTACCTTATCTATTAAAATCTAAAAAATGATCCTCATATTATATTATAAGTTGTTGTTTTATTGAGTCACTACTATTATAAGTAAATTAATAATCTAAACGGTACAATGATTATATAACTAAATTAAAAAAATTAAAATTATCAAATTGAAGAAAAAAATTAAAGCTACAACTTATATATAATATAAGCACTATTAATAAAATTTTACTTAAAATTCAGAAACTTAAAGTGACCAAATTAAATTGCAAAGACTAATGTATAATTTTGGCCCAATAAATGACTAATAAGATTGTTTTAACCTTTTACAATATATAATTGTACATTATTGTGAATTTTGTTTTTATTATTTAAAAAATTATCAAGGATCCTATAATTTTTGACATTTCCATTTAATCTTTAATTATAATTAATTTTTTCTCTTAAAAAACTATTTTTTATAATTTATAATTTATATTAAAATATATATGAATTTTACGAACATCAATAAATTATTAGTGATTTCATTTATTTTTTTAATATAGCAGTTCCACCCATAAAGATTTTTTATTTTATTTTATTTTATTTTTCATTATAGGAGTTCCACCCATAATGGTTTGTTATTTTAATTTATTAGATACTTTTTCTGTTCCATTAAAATAATAGTTGGAGGATTAAATATATAATTTATCCTATTAATTATTATTAATTTTCAGGGTGTTTTGATTATTGTTGCGTATTTATTTAATGAATCAAGTTTTTTTTTATTAATTTCTGTAAGTATAAAATAATATTTGTTCAAATATATCTCTCAATCATTTGACATTGAAGGCTCACACCCCTAGTATTACTGGTGCTCGAAACCGGAACCTCAAGGAATAATAAAATTTCCTCTACCACTAAAATCACTTGATTCGTACTTAGTGAATCAGGTTTGGTTTTCTGATTAAGTTCATTTATTTAACATTGATTAATCATGTAATATGCAATAAATATTCTTATGTTTCGAAGTTAACCTGTAATAATTTTCCCCTGCAGGATCCGGCTTAAATGGCCTTGTTTCTAGAGGTAAATTGGTAAAAAATTCTTTAAAAAGATAAGCCATCATTTTTTTTAAAATGGCATCAACATCTTATTTTAGGATAAAAGGCACCTAATGTTTGATGAAATTATCATTTGAGTCTTAGTTTTTATTCTAGAGCATTTTAGCCCCAACATTTTGTTTTAGGATAAAAAAAAGTTTTTGCTTTGGACCGTTAACAGTTTGTTAATTACTAATGATTTCCATCCATAGATGAACTTTTGTCCCAAAATGAAACATTGTGAGCCAAAATGCTCCAAAAAAAAAAAAATATAACCAAAATGGCTATTTTAGTAAATCTTAGAGTCTAGTTTTGATATTATGCATTTAAGCAATGTGATATTGCTCGTGCTTTACCATACGAGCATCTAGTTACGGAATTAAGTGTGATTCAGGGTGGGCAAGTGTCAATCATGAAATTTAATTTTTTTATGTTAGTTATTCATTTTATCGATGGTGTCCACAACTTTATATGAAAAAGTTCTATTATTAATATACATGTATTCACCATTAAAAATATTTTTGAATCCATAATGATGATATTGATGCAATATTTCAGTGAACTACGTGAGGATCTGCTTATAAATGTGGAATCTTAGCTAAATAAGATATGATTTGGTCTTTCGTTTACAAGTGATTTTTCTTGCACATTTTAGGTTCTACGGATGATACCTATTTTGAAGAAAGCATAGGGTGATGGCATTCAGAAAACTTTGCATGTTAGTCCTGATTCTTATTCGGTGGTTGCGAATTTGTTGAAAGAAAAAACTGAAGTTTGGGGTGTGGACGTCAAGGATGTTGATGCTAAGTTGCTAAGTGTAAAAGGCCAGTAACTGGGGTGTTCAAGGACGATTAATTGTACCATTTAATCTAAAAAATTGGTTAATCATACTAAATTTTATTAAATGTAACTTAATCGTTAAGAAATAATTAACTGCTAACGGTTAATCATTATTAATTGTTTGTAACATTTTAAAAATTTCATCTTCTATATACGCCAAAGTTATTTAGGGTTTATCTTTGGGTGGCATGGATACATGCCTACATGATTGGGAGTGCAGATTTCTGATAGATGAGCATTCCCACAAATGTTAGTTGGTCGTTCAGATACATATTGAGAGTAAGACCAAGTGTTCTTCACCTCTTTACTGGCCCGATTCACAATCTGAGTGTAAGAAGCATTCGGGATAATCATCTTTCCCAAAGTTTCTTGGCAGCATCTAGTGTGGTTTCCTGGGCGTATTCCTAAACACAACATCATTGTGTGGATGGCCATTCTTGATCGTCTCCCTACTCGGGTTCAGCTTTTAAGAATGGGCCTAAGTATCGTGGATGTTAAATGTCTTATGTGTGGTATTGAGCCTGAGTGTAGAGACCATCAAGGGTTTATGGTAATTAACAATTTCTTTTACTTGTGAGCTCATGACTCGGGAAGCTCCTGGTTAACTTGGCAAGAAGAAATGGAGGTAAGAATAGAGTGAGAAGAAAAAACAGACGAAAACGATAGTTGAGTAAAGAAGTGATGACTGTTGATGATAAGTTGGGGGGTAGACGTACGGTGCTAATGCTCCACTAGTGAGGGTAGTTTCCTGCCATTAGTTGTTGCAACGGAGAGCTATACAACACTCCTTAATTCATAGTGGTTGTGTTATGGTGTTAATCACTTGAAAGCTTACTCTTTTAACTTTATTTTTGTTGAAAATGACTCCCCAAATAAATCATTGTAGAAGAAAGTTAAAGAATTGTAACTGCTCTAGTTTTTAAGTAGAGAGGTAAGAGCATTAAAGAACAAAGAAGAACTCAAAAAGAAACTTTTTGTTCAATTGTTTTATGAAGCTTCAGTCAAAAATTTTGGAGAGTAAACCAGCTGATATGTGTGGCTGTCTCATGTGGAAAAACAATGTCATGTCATCAATTTAATGCCCCATGTCAACATTCTATTACTTAATATCAGTTGACGATAATTGACCGATTTATTATAAAATAATATTATTAGTGACCAAATTGTTATTTCTAAAATATTATTGGAAACTTTTTTTTATCAAATATTAATAATAATTTATGTAATTTAACATTTATTTTATTTCTTTTCATCTTTTCCTATAAAATATCACTTGATTCCATTTAATTTCTTATATTTTCTCCTTCAATTTTTCTTCTATATTTATTCTTAAAACTCAAGGGTAGTGAAAGAAAAGGGCAAAATTTTTATAATAATGTTGTTGAAAAAATGTTTCAAATAATGTTGTGGGTGGATTATTGCTGGAATTTGGCGAATGCTACAATACGAGGGGGAGACACATTGCACTTCCAGCGTCTACCACTAACCCAGGTAAGTCGCATGGTGTTCCATGCATCCTCCATGCTACAATAGGTGAGTCGCATGGCTAATTCCCATGCATCTCCGATGTACTCCCCTCCCTCCATGGCATCCATGCATGATAATCTATACCTATAACGTAAAATAAAATTTACATGTATTGTAAAGTCTCAATTTTCAGTCTAGTAGTTTCCAAAAAAAACCAGAGTGAGCTTTATATAAACTAAGAAACCATTTAGAAGCTTTAGGTTAAGCTATACTTGTTTTGGTTTAGGCTTGAGCCCATTAAGGCTTAAAAAGGGTGTTTTGTTTTGAACAAGAAATAAGGAGGACTAGAAGAGCAAATAACCCCTCAATTGTTACAAAGGCTAATTTTCAATTAAGAATATGATGTCAATGAGAGAAGGCTTCCTCATATCTTTTTTTCATCAACCTTTGTCATCTTCCTCTTCCTATTCAAACAACCTTAATTCTTCTTCTTCTTCATAACTTGAGAAAAAGTGAGAACTTTGTGAGTTTCATCCCTTATATGAAAATATCAAGGTAAAAATTGAAATCCTCATCCTATAAGCTATCGTCCAACTGTTCTTTTTCAAGTTTTGGCCATTGAAAATCATAGTGAGGGTATAAAGAGGTTTTGGAAAACCCTTGTGAAATTAGTTCGTTTTGGGTAGATTTAGGCCTACAAAGTTTATTTAACTTCTTATCAAGTTTTTAAATGAATGGGTAACTCATGTATTACTTTTTGATTAGTGAAAGAAGTGGGAGAAAACTCAAAGGGCAAGATCAAGGAGAAGTTTGTTCTTGGGTAAGCTGAAGGTGTTATTTTGCAGCTTAGGAGTAAGGTAATGCACCTTTGACTCACTTATACCATATGTAGGCCCTTAAATGTGTTTGCTTACTTGTATGTGCATTTCCATTTGATTATAGTTTTTTGGTGATTTAAGGTGAACAAAACATGCTAAATGATCTATTATGATCCCCTACAACTCTGATAAGCTTTACATAACATTTAATAGCCTTAAAGGGACAAATGGTTGGGTTGAGGGTTATATTTTCGTGGGAAACATAGTTTTCTAGGCTTAAGTATCAGTACTGAATGATCAGTATTGATATTATTTTTCTGTAGCTTAAAATAAAAGGTGTTTTGGACTAGGAGTATCAATAATAGTTTATTTGGTATAGATACTCTAAGCTTAGTATTGATACTAGCATAGCAATTCAGATTCCTGTAGCCAAATTTGGTATTGGTACTATAGGAATATTTGTAACACCCCAACCCGTATCCGACCCGGATACGAGTTCGAGATGTTACATTGACTTTTTGAAACAATATTCTTACAAAATAATAAAACATTTGAACTCATATTAAGAAAATAAAATAATATACTATTAAATTATGCTTCATTATAAAAATTTAAGGCAAAAGCGTATTTATGAACAATACTATACGGTATGAACAATACCGTGAACAGTAATGAACATTACCATGAAACAGTGCTACAGTGTACCGATGCATTGCTATAGTGTACCGATGCACTGCTATAGTGTACCGATGCACAAAAAATATCGAATATAAATTGTGTATCGATGCACTGCTACAATACTGCTACAGTACTTTCGTAAAACGTACATAAAACTTGTAAAAATTTAACCGTTCATTACTATACATTTACATTTATATAAATATGTTTAAAACATTACAAAATTCGATCAAAGCATAAATACTTAATTTACCAACTTTGTTTACATGAAAACCTATTTATCACATAATAAGACATACTATCTAATCTACTTCTGATTTGACCTTCAAGTGGAGATATGTTGTTCTGTTGAGCTTATAATGGATCTCTCTGCTTTTCGATACCTACGTGTAAAACGCTTACACGCTAAGTCATAGACTTAGTGAGGCATAATAATAATGACAATAAAATATAATGAAAATGTCATAATGAAATGTAATATCATGAAATCATATATTCAATTCATGCAAATTGCATAAATAATCTGATCAAATTAACCATCATGAATTCATATAATAAGTTCAATAGTCCATGATACAATACTGAGAACCTGAAGTATGTGAGTACTGTGAGGTTGTGCACTATGATGTCACCACAGCTCGTATAAATTTGCACCGAAGTGCCGCGTAGAATTGCACCGTAGTTCCATATAAGATTTGTCCATAAGGACCACATAGAAATTTCTTAAGAATCATATACATATACCAAGGATCAAGTAGGTGTCTCAAAATACCTTATACATGTTCCAAAGAATATATATATGTCCCAAAGGACCACGTAGAATTGTCTCGAAGGACTGCGTAGACCCTCTACACTTGGCATGCCAACTATACCTATAATTCTTATCTACATAACATGGGCTTTCACAATTCACATAATGTATCTCATAGACATATTATTTCTATATCTTTATCACATAGACATATCATTTTCAATACTTTTATCACATAGCTCTTATAACTTTTCTTGCATATTCATGTCACATAATGCATATAATATGAATTCATGTCATGTATCATAATATGCAATGTGATCATGTATCAAAATATCATGGTTATCAAAATCGGATCGGACCGGCCGGTTCAACCGGTTGAACCGTGAACCGGTGGCCTGTCCGGTCCGGTTACCTCACAAAACCGGTCTGGCAATGAACCGGCTGAAAACTGGCAAAACCGGTTTGAACTGCCGGTTCACTTTTTTTCTTTTAAAAAAAAATTAAATCAAACGACGTCGTTTGTTCAACGAACCAAGTCAAATTCGAGTATTGCTGAGCTCGACTCGAACTCGAAAACTTTAAAAGTAAGCTCAACTCGACTCAAAAACTCACGAGCTAAAAATTATCAAGTTCAACTCGAACTCGAAATATAGTATTAAAACTTGAACTCGAAAAGGCTCGAACTCAAAAAAAATTAGAAGTTCGATTGAAGCCTAAAATTTGAGCTCAATTGAAGCGAAAAAATAGTTCGCTCTGTACTCACCAAAATGCTTCATGATTTTGAATGTCAAATTACCTCTATTATTTATAGAAGTAAGTTGGGATGTTCTTCTATGTTTCTTAACAAAAAACGAAAGGAAAAACTAGCCAAATAAAATCTTACCTTTGGCTATAGAGGAGAGTTTTTCCACGGGAAAGAGAAAGAAAAGAGATAGCTTTTGGTAACTTACTTTTTCCTCCTCCCCTTTTCTTTAATACCTTATTAAGAATGAATTTTAAATTCATTCTCATTTAAAGGACCAAAATGCCCTCTATATTCATCTATTGTTACCATTTAGTCTAAAATACTATTCCAAATCATTTTCTCATCTTTTATCATTTAATCAAATAAATCTTCAAATTTTAAAACTTTTCACTAAAGTCCCTGATTCAATATTTGAGGCATTGCAATTCTAGTGAAGATAAAGAAACTGAGGAACCCATTTTAACTGACGAACCCATTTTAACTGACGATGACCATTTCTGCGATGATGGTGTACATGATTTGGCCATTGATGAAGTTACAACATCGTATCAACCTACCCCTCTCATGTACAAGATAGATTATAATGCGACAATGGCAAATGAACTCCCATACATGCCACATTTAACTCCATACCACATGGATGAATGATTCAAAATTTCAAGTGAATTTTTAGTTGGAATGCAATTTAGAGGAAAAAAATAAAACTATGTTATTAAAGAGTATAACATCAAAGTTCATGTTGCAGAGTCCAACTAGAAAACCATATATGCAAAGTGTTTTAAAATTAACCCAATGTGCAAGTGGAAGATCAGAGTGTTAAAAATCTAGAGGGACGATGCTTGGGTTATCACAAGGTACAATGGTCCTCACACATGTTTACCAAACTCCATCAAACAAGACTATCGACTATTGGACTCGGATGTAATTTTTAACGAATTAGTAGTTAAAAATGATAAAACATTGGTGTCATTGTCTTTGATTATTTTTTATGTATATTTTTGAGTTTTTTATTTTACTTTTAATAATATATATCGGAATCAGGTTAGATTAAAATCAAATTTATGTTTTATTTTTAGAGTCTGATTCGAATTGGATTAAATAATAATAAATTAGAGTCGAATTAAAGTCAAATTATGATTTTTTTGGATCGGAGTAGACAAAGATCCGACCGACCCGACCCATTGTCATCCTAGATATGGACGGCGGTGAGAGCTCTTGAAGGTTTAGAAGGGTTTAATCATGAATAGAGACTTTTTCAAGCCATTTTCATCATGGTTTAGATCTCTATATTCATTTTCTTATTCTTCTAAATTTTTATCACGTTAATATTTTTTATTCTTCTTATTCTTCTAAGTTGTGGAAGACTAAACAAAAGAAGCTTGTTGGTTTAATAGTGAAAAAATTTTCTAGAGCGATTTTTATTGTGTGAAAATTTTATCAATATGATCAAAGAAAATTCTTTTATCTAAATACAAGAATTTCCTTAAAAATACTTAAAATTTTCATTTAAAAATTAATTTAAAAAATTATATTAAAATCATCAAGGTCATTTTTAAACTCTTTGATATAATAAAACACATTAATAAAAAGATTAAAAAATATATTCTTTTTATAAAAAAAATCTCTCCTTAAATATTCACTCAATAACCTCCATTTTTTTAAATGAAAAAGAAGAAAAAAAACATAAGCATATCAATATATCATTCATAACATTACTTTGACAAAAGATATTAAGAAGCATTTATGATGAGAAATATTATTCCATGTCGTGTACCATATCAATCTAATTTTTTATGGTAATCAAACATGTACAGCTGCTCTGCTTAAAATGTCATCTTAATCTGAAAATACAGAACAATTTTCGAGTCTGAAAACTCACAATGTTCAGCTAAGTCATTGAGATGGCGAAATTCGGAACTGAAGACTATGAAAGATGGATAGAATCCGGACGCTTACCAATACCAAGCATTGTGCCGAGCAGGAGAAGTTTCGATGCTCAGTAGTTTGCAGACCAATCTGCAGCACTTCCGACTTTTTTCATACCAGTAGATTCCTTCTTCGCCTCTACATCGACGCTGAAAGTTGCACCGCAGACATGACCTGAACTGTCCACCCTCGGCACCGGCTTCAACTCGTTCAGAGGATGCTCGTAGCTCCTTAACCCTCCGGAGGATGTGAAGAAGCACCCTGAAAAGTAAATGGGGGAACAGAAAAATGTCAGGCATCGAAGTTTTCATGCTCCTATATAGCTGGATACAGATATGTTATGGAGCCATGTTTTACCTTTCGGGAATGGAGCAAAAGACTTCCCGCAAACTTTCTTGACGGTCTCCGTATCATCCGCAAGAACAAGATGGCCTTCAGCATCAGTTCCCCAGAAGAAAGGTACACTTCCATCGGCATCCTGCAGAAGATAAATGTGAAAAACTACACCATATCGAAGAAGAAACCTAAACGAATTCGGATTCACTTACTGAAGCTATAAATGTGGCTTTTGAAGAGCTATCGTAGATACAGAAAGCAAACTTCCCTTGGATATCTCTTACAACCTGATCAGGAGGGTAAGGACCTCTGTCTCGGAGTGTTCGGTAAGCTTCAATGACGATGATTCCCTCGTTTACAGTCTTGTTCAAGCCATATTGTTGTTTAAGAACAGCAACATTCTCGATGTGGCCTTGAAACAAGCAGAAAATGTCATCCACAACAGCAAAGATTCTGGGAGCATAAGAAAAATCATGAAAAGTAAGCTTCCAAATCTTCGTTGCATAGCGAAAACAATAAACCAAAACAAACAAACATGTAGCAATCTTGTTATGAAAAATCTTGACATTGGGAATTATTAACATAATCATGCAAAATCCAGAAACATTTCCGGCTCAACAACATCCATAATATGATCACGTTTAATCAAATCCATGCCCAACACCCATGATCTATGTATGGGGAGATGACCCTCTAAGCATAGACCAAGGGAGTGCGGTCGGACCCAATTTCAAATTCATATATAATTTAAGCATTTTTTTTTGTATTTTCTATTGATAATCTAATTTTGCAGCTTGAAACACCCTAAATTTCTAATATAAATTCCTAAGTTTGCACTGCTATAATACAATCTTGCGTCATCCCTGCCTCTAAGAGAATGGGGAGGAAATATTTGCATCCAACACTCACCCACACCCCAAATCTAGTCAACCTATCTTAAACTTTCATCATAAAAGAAATCATATTTAGGGATTAACACAAGCATCGATTCTACTTATTTGCACGGACATCAAGTATTTTGGGATTAAATTGTTTAGTTCTAATGTCCAAGGACTAAACTGCAATTTTGAAAAGAGCTATATCTAGATACTTCACCCTCAAAATCCCATAAGTGAAAAAACAAAAGATTTCAAGTAGTGTGAAGAAAGATGTAACAACTAAATTAAAAAAAAATACACACACGAGAGCTTAGATTTCCTGCAAATCAACAATACATATAAAATCTTTGTATCAAATTTGAACCACACAAAAAAAAACATAATCAGAGCAAACAATAAGGAAAAAGAAAACAAGCAAAGAATATTCATGATTGAATCAGTAAAAACAACTGAAAGAAAAAAGACCCAATAATAAAATCTTAAAGATGATGAAAAAAGAGACCTGGGGAGAAGTGGGTTTTGCTTTTCGAGAGAGTAGGCCATGAAACCCGAAGAACCAAGATTGACAGTGACGGAGCCAGGATGAATAGAGGCGAAATGGGCAGCCAAGAAGCCATTGTTGAGCGCTGAAGCTGCTCCAGAGTCGCCGGGAACATTAAGAGCATCAGGGCTCTTGGCAATCGATTTCTCGAAAACTGCTAACATTTTTTCTGTTATTTTTCTTTGCAAAGAAAATTAGATGATGAGCGATATCTGTTGATGTGGCCAATATGTAAGACTGGGAAAAATTTTCAGAATAATGTAAGGGTAATTACTTTTGCATCACTCAAATTTCTCCTCAGTCCTATTTCCATCATTAAAATTTAAAAATTTCAATCCAACTACTTAACTTTTGAATTACACCTACTTTGATCGGCATATCGTTCAATAATTTATAACGATTTAATATGAAAATTAAATTTAGTCCAAAATGATGTTATTTTAGATCATTATTAAAAAGAATCATTTTTTTCTTCTTTTTCTTTCTCACTTTCTCTCTCTCCCTCAGCCTAATCAAACTCACTTCGGTCATTATGTTGATTGTTGTTTTAATTACTAGTAGCCATTATCGTTGAAAATCGACGAGTCCAAAAATTCCTCATTGAACTCATATTGTCCTTTTAAACATGAATCTAATATTTGTTTTCATGTTTAGTTTATCATAGAGACTCCACAAAAATATTAAATTTATCTTAAATTTTTAATATTTTTCTTCATAGATCTTAGCATCTGACTATCAGGTCATCATGATTTTAAGATATATTATTATTTTTATTGGCTTTTTTTTTTGTCATTGTTGGGATTCTTCACCATATGAATAGGGTGTTGAGTGTGAAAATAGGATTTATGATGGAAAATAGGTTACGAGATTTAGAGTTTGATTGTGATTTTAGTTCTAGGGTTTGATTGAGATTTGAAGTTTGTGGTTTAATTGAGGTTTATGGATTCGAATGAAATGAAAGTCGAATTTGAATTTAGGAAATAAAAATTGGTCAATTTAAAATTTTTGAGTCTAACAATTGTCGATAATGACGATTGACTTGATGGACAATTGAAAAAATTAATATAAATTAGTAAGTCAATTACAAATAGATAGATAACAATTGAATGACTAAAAAATTAAGAATTTAAAAGATTAATAATTAAATTAAAAATTAAATTTTAGTGAATAAAATAAGAGTGAAATTATTAAGTGATGATTTTATGTAACTTGCCCTAACAAGTATTAGGAATATGTTCCATCGTTGCGGGATGGTTAAATGACTACCTAATTAAAGAACTAATATCGATATGATTATTATATTTTTAATTTTGGTAATATAATTATATAATTATTTAAGCGATTTCAATTTAGTCATTTGCCGTTATAAAATAAATAACATAGCTGATGTGACTGTAATTGAATAACGGTAGATGACTATATTGAAATCACTTAAATATTATGTAATCATATTGTCAAAATTAAAAGTATGATGGTAATATTAACACTAATCTTATAATTAAGTGGTCAGTAAGTAATTTATCCCAAACAATAAGATATTACACCGACTTTTTTGGTAACCGGCTTGAGTCAATATATTATTTCAAATACATTGGGTCATGTATATAAATAGTTGTTCGAATATGACACTTGTCTTAACAGCGCCTGGTCCACGTGTTCGTGTGGCATAGGCAAATTAAGTTTGACCGTGAATATTTAGCCCAAGCTGTAGATTGTTGAAGAAGAACTGCGTCAGAAACTCAGGATGACGATTAACATGGGTCAATAACAAATATCTTACTGTTCAAAGGGGTCACTATTTAAGAGATGAAATAAATTATGAGTTATTTAAGATTGATTTGGTTAAAGTTTGATAAATATTTAATTTGAATATATTTAACTTGAGCTAAAACTCGACTCGAGTTCCTAAAGAGTCTAAACAAATTACTTGATGCTCAACTCGAAAAGTTAACGAACAATTTAAAAATATAATATATTAAGATTTTATTTAAAAAAAACAAATTATTAATAATATTAACATTTATGTGTTGATTTAAAAAACATAGTATAAAGTTTTTTTTATTTTAGGTTTAAGTTCACTTTTGGGTTTAAAGCTATAATTAAGTTTAATATTTTTTTCATTTTGAGATTTTGCGAGCTTTAATTCATGGTTTCAAGTTCGAGTTGAGTTTAAAAATTTTAGGCTCAAAAGTTTTCGATCCGAGTTGACCTTCATTTTGAAGTTTTTGAGTTGAGTTGAACTCAATGATACTCGAACTCGACTCGACTAATATCAAATGAAAGATTTGAGTTAAGTTGAATTGATGAATATTAGTTTTTAACTCAAATTTTATTTTTATTTTTTTTAAATCAAATTGATTTATTTGATTTTTTATTTAAATTTAATTATAAATATTTATAATATTTTAGTATTAATCAATTTCAATTTAAGTAGTTTTCTATAACTATATACGATATATATAGATATATTCATATTTTTCTTTGTATGTTATATACATATATGATGGAGAATTGAAGGACTAAATTCATGACTATATGTGTGAGGATCACATTCGAATAAGAAAAAACAATTTTACATGAATTTTTTTTGAATAATTGATTTCGATAGTGATCGATTAAAATCTATAATTATGGACACATATATATAATGTAGAATATCATTACAAAGTAGGCTTATATAACAAGTAAGTACTTAAAGTATATTATCGTTTTCATTTAAGTACATTTTGTATTTTTTTATCAAAATAAGTACCTAAAGTTATCTTTTTTGGTCAAAATAGGTTCCTAAAATATTCATTTTTTATCTAAGTACCTAAAGTATTCTTTAGTTAATGTTACATGTCAATTTTTTTAGAACTTAGATGAAAAATCTTGAATACTTTAGGTACCTATTTTGACATAAAATACTTTAGTTAACTATTTTGACAAAAAATAACTTTAGGTACTTATTTTGACATAAAATACTTTGGGTACCTATTTTGACCAAAAAAATAACTTTAGATATTTATTTTGACTAAAAAATATTTTATGTACTTAATTAAGTGATCGATTATTTGTGATATAAGCCTATAAAGTATGACATAAAATTAAGTAATAAATTTGTTTTATTTATCATGGGTATTAAAGTATCATGGAATTAAGTATAGATATCATACGTTGTAGATATAATTTTATAATTTGATAAGGGACTTAATTATAAATACTTAAAAGAATAACTTAAAATTTAGGTTATATAGAGGTACTGGTGCCTAAGAAATAAATTAACTTATAACACTCTTATTCACATCAAATAACTTTTATGACAAGAGCAAACATATATTCTTGAAAGATTACAACCACTTTATATAACAATCTCCATCAATAAATTTAAATATTCACGATAATTTTAATATAATCCAATCTTAAATTTTAATTTCATATTTATTATGATTTGATTATATCATTATTCGCGAAAGTTTTATAAAATTTTACGAATTCTCTTTTTTCAATATCAATTTATTTCATACCTCAACATGTCATTATATTTTTTTAGAACAATTTTGACCTACGAAAAGAAAATTATTTCTAATAAATATTTAACTCACCATCTAAAAAAATAAATGTCAGCTGAGAATATTGAATTCACACACTTAGCACGTAGTTTACACCCATCGTGATTGAATCACATGGCATCCCTTATATAACCATAAATACTAAAGTAGCATTTAAAGCATATTTTGACCATGCATAACCACTTCATGTATTCTTATAAAGCAGGGCTAACTGAATACCATTAGTAAATATAAATATGATCACAAACACATATATTATTGATGAGAACTAGTGGATTTTATCAATAATAAACACTAATTTTTTCAATTTGAATGGAAAGTCGCATTCAATAAAAAAAAACGATCATTGATCAATATTTAGAGAATAAAAAGATCCCCGTTTCTTTTATTATGTTTAAGAGTACTTATAGTGATTTTTAATGGGCTCATAGTGATTATTTGAATGTTAACAGGAATTCGAATTTTAGATTTCGTTCTGACATATCATGTATGTCTATCAGGGGTAGAGATGGACATAAGACTCAAATTTAACATATTTAATATTGAGTCATTTTTTTTAATTTCGTGTTCGGATTAGGTCAAATTTTTTAGAGAATATATTCGAGCTTAGAGTGGAAAATAAAGGACTTAACCCGGAAAATAATGTAATTTTATCTTATATATTTAGGGATAATTGTAATAGTACCCATATTTATATTATTTTTTCTAGATCTCTATTTTTATCAAATAAAATTAATATTTTTTTATAAATATATTTGTTTCTAATTGGATTGAATTGAGTTCAGATTTTATCTAAAAAAGATAGGTCGAATCTGGGTCGCGTGAAATCACCTAAAACCCAAGTTGAATAGATTTTAGATAACGGGTGTATATTTATTTTCGATCAAATTAAGTTAACCGAAAATCCAACTCATGATCATTTCTAATCATAAGTCTTATCTAAAAAAATTGGTCTATGCGCTTGTGGCTGATTAAAAAATGTCCATATGAAAGTCATATTCTTTGGAAGTTCTTAGATTTCATAGAAAGATAATTTTCAGAGCTCATTTCTGAACACATAATAGCATCAAATATGACACATTTAAATATCATTTAACATTCACACATAATATCATAGCATCAGAGGCACATAAGACTCATCTCAATGGGTATCTTCAAATTAACATAACCTAGCAGCGGAAAACACTTACCTTAAACACATAATAAGTCAGGCTTAGACTTCATTCACTCCATCATTGTTTCCCTCCTTTAGAAGAATCCTCTCAAAGGAGATTCACACATGCAAAACAAAATTTATAAAAGATTTTTCTTTCGAGCATACATCAATTTTGACCACCTAACTATTTAGTCTTATTACTTTTATCATCGATATTTCAATTTTGTCAACCAGGGAACGTAACTATTTAATTTTTGTCAATTAAACTATTAACTGTTAACGGTTGACGGAAACGATGACGTATCAGTTAAAAAATTGGTATATTTATACACTTTGTCCTTAATATTTATGTATTCTTTTAATTTGATCCTAATTTAAATTTAATTTAATAAATTAATCATTTAATCGAGATTTAATATGTGTCAGCATAAGATCATGACACGTGTCAATACATGATTGAAAGATTTTACGTATTAATTTTATTTTATTTTATTAAATAACTTTTCTATCCAACCAGAAAGTGACATGTGTAACCACATGATTGAATAGAAAGTAAAGAGACATGAAAACGCTCTTGAGTAGAAACAAACCAACATCCATAGGGTGAAAGGAAGTGCGCCCTAACCATGCATTAAAGGTATCCAATTATTTAAAACTTAGGATCAGTTTAATTTGTTGTAATTAGTTTTCTGGAAATTGAATTCTGGAAAATGAATTACTGGAAATTGAATTCTGGAAATGAATTACTGGAAATTGAATTTTGGAAAATAAAATTACATTTCTGGAAAATTTTTTCCGGAAAATTTTTTTCGTAAAATGAATTACATTTTTCTGAAAAACATTTGGAAAACGTTTTACGATATTTGGAAGATGTTGTTTAAACCTTTTTTCACTAGTTAATGAGTTTTTTAAAAATTATTTATTACAAATATTAAATACAATAAATAATATTATTTATCATAAAACTTAATATTATTATTTTTAAAATATTAAAATAATTTATTTATTATTAAACACTATTTTTTATAAATTTATTAATAAAAATATTTATATTGGTATATTTTATTGAAATAAAAATATTATAAATTATATTAATTATTTAGTAAAGTAATAGTGTTATATTATATTTTAAAAATATTAATTAGTATATTTTAAATATCTTTATTAAAATATTATTAGATTATTAGATTAATATTAAATATATAATAATATTATTCATTATTAATAATTTAATAATATTATTTCTATGAAATTAATAAATAATATAAATTTTATTAATAATTTATTATATATTATTAAAATAAAAAATAATATATTATATTATTATAATATAATTGATTATTTTATTATAATATTAAAAAAATATTATATTTTTAGAAATATTAATAAATATATTTTAAATATTTTAATAATTAATATTTTGATTAAAATGATATTAAAATATTTTATTAATAGTAAATTCATAAAATAAAATTATTTTGAGTATTTATTCTTTGAAGTGAAGTTCGGAAAATGACTTACAGAAAATCAGACAACAAGTCATTTTTCAGAAAGCACTAAGGAAATTCTGTTGATCAAAAAATGTTTTACGTTGACTAACCAGTTTTCCTCCAACCAAACACTAGAAAATATTTTTCGGAAAACGAATTACGTGAAATAAACATGAGAAAATATTTTTCGAAAAACGAATTACGTGAAGGAAATACGAGGTTTCGGCCAAACAAACAGAACCTAATTATTAGTCCTTGACTAGCTCCTCCCCAATTGAACGCAAGATCTGCTTCAAAACAAACAAGAATTGTCTGAATAACTGCATCCTGCAGGATTTAGCTTATATCTATCTGAATAAGGACCATTTTGAATATTGCTGCATTAATGGCGTTTCAAACGTTCACAAATTTCTTCTACCCTTTTACCTACTAAATTTACTCACCAAACCCCATTCTTAAATTCTTTTCTCCTTTCAACAATCTCTCTCTCTCTCTCAAAAAAAAAAAAAAAAGATATGAAGATTTCCAGACACTCTCATGCCTTCAACTTCCTTCTGGTTCTCCTCGTATTCACTTCAGGTTTGTAAATTTCTGTGTGAACATGTTTTCAATCACTCAATGAATGTTGTTTTTACGATGAAATATTGTGATGGTTAACTAAGAGATATTCGAGTTTTGGTGGTTTTATTTTTTTTTTGTTGACGACTTCAGCGCAAAACATGGTTTCAATGGTGGAAGGCGGTTGTCAACTAGCTGTAAAAGGTGGAGGCTGTCCCGAAGTGAATCGGTGCGTCGAAACATGCCGCCCTTGCTACCGCGGCGTCGGGCAGATCACAGCCTTCTGCCGCTCTGCTGGTGGCGGGATTCCGTTCGACGAATGCGTCTGTTACTTCTCCCATGGCGCACCTTGTAACCTACCGGCTCCGCCGCAGTGTCCGGCTCATCCTACTAATAATAATATGACTCTTGCGTAAATTTATGATAATTGCGTCAACATAATGATACTTTTTTTTTTTAATTTTATCTTGTGTGTGTATTTTTATTATTTTATATTTTTCTTTGAGTTAAACTTATTCTTCGATGTTTCTAAATAAAAAAAACTTTTTCTTCGAGGTACTAAAACCAACCAAATGAATGCTAATAAATGAGTATTCAGTTTGTTTGGTAGAAATAGTCATTCAAACTATGGTTCTGAATTTGTTTATATTTTATTATATTTATTATAAATTAAGATATAATGAATTTTATTGTAATTAGTTTTACACCAACACCAACACTCTATTCTCATATTTAATGGGGTAAGAGGATGTAGGGTAGTAGGCTGTCTTCAACATCAGGTTGAGATCAGTTTTCGTGGAAGACCTCCGGTAAACAGAAAATTAAAATAAAGATAACAGTCTTCATATACGCATCTGTAATGGGAAGTAATCCCTGCAAAAAAATATCTGCGTAAAAATCTCTGCATATAGACAGAAACGTAAGACCGACTAAATTTAAAAAGAGGAAAAGTGAAGAGAAAGATACACAGAAGTCAGCGATAGCAAACTACGAGAAGGAATAAAGTCAAATGAGTTAAAATCTAAACAGAGGCAAAACTACTCCGTTACCCTAGTTCTAAACCTTCTAAGCTTTCATAAATTCCAATGATAGAAACGTATAAAAAGTAGAAGTCATTGACATTAAAAAGAAGACAGAAAAACTACATCATATGACGGTGACTCATACTACTCGACTACCCTGATTTTAAGTCTCTATACTTTCTTATCAGAAGTCTCTATACTTTCCTATCAGAAGTCATTGCAAAGCTTCGCAACTCTACACAACACTGTATGTCGATCCTCTACGAACCAACCACCTACGGAGATCCAAATGCTGATTGATAGAGGCTATCTTGGTCCCATGCCTTGCAAGTCTAATATTTCTTAGGCTCTCTACTCATTGTTATTAAATAATAATAACATTAATGAACATTACTGGAAACAGAGACAAGACCACAAAAATAGTGGGTTTAATCTAAACCTCAGATCATAAGTTATGGTTTATTTTATTCTCCAGGTTTATTACGTATTAGTTCATGTTTCCTTTTCAAATATGATAATTATTATTAGTTTTCGATAAATTTAGAATAAATATAAGATAATATTTATGTAATGATTTAATTTTAGGTAATAAATGTTTATATTATACATATATTGTATTTAAATCTAATACTTAAGAGATAATAACACATCCGTAATTATTGAGTTTGTTTAATTCTCATTAATTTTAGGAAAAAAGGATACATGAGGCCCTTGTACCTTAAAAAGAATAATGTGACCCTCAAACTCATAAAACAAACTTAATATGATATTTTGATCAATTTGTTCAGTGTTGATTGTTAAAGTACTGATGTAGCAATTCACATGCTAACATGACGGTTTATAATACTAACATGACCATTAATGATAACTAATGTGACTGATGGACTAAATTACCTTTTGATCTTGTTTGATTATCAAATTATTTTTTTTAAAAGTTCAACACTTAGTTAATTTTTGAAAAAATAAAAAAATATTTTAAAAATTAAAGTTTAAATATAAAAATATTCAAATATTCAAAAATTTAATTATAAAAATATTAAAAAAAATTAAATTATTAAATATTATATATATATATATATATATATATATGACAACTAGATTTCATCAATATAATCAATGAAAAGAATCAAAGAAAATTGGAGACAACTGTCACCAAGAAACTTGTACATAAAACAAAAATATTAAGCCTAAAGATCCAAAGAAAAATGAAACTTTTCCATTGAGAATGACGTCCAACATCAAAAGAACCCAGTAACCTTCATAAAAATCTATGTCTTTATAGAATGAGACGCTTTACAAAGTGATAAAGGAGTGGTGAGCGAACAAAATAATTTGATTAACTGTTTCGCTAAATAATTTTGATTATATCGACAAACAATCTTTTACCAAAGAGGGGATCTGACAATATGTTAAGCATCAACAAAATAATTAGAAAACAAATGTCATGAGGATGTTGGTGCGAGCACCAACATGACCGTAGAGGTATGTGAAAAAAGAACCAATAGCCATAAGAAATGTGCCACAAGAGTAGAGAAAAAGTGTCATAAGAGTAGAGAAAAGCGTTTAACAATGACATAAATTCTTATTTAAAATTGAAAAAAACTCAAGAAAATAAATAAATGACATATTATGAAAAATAAGAAAAATAATAATTACCGACGATTGACAATCAATATTAAGATTGGTGTCTCCATAGATTAAACAAAATACAAAGGAAAAGAGGGAGGCGACACAAAAATATTGAGAGAAAATTTAGGTAAGAGAAAAAGAGAGAAATCATAATTAAATATACATATTAAAAATACTCAAAATATTATTATATATATAGCATAAGATAATTTATATATTTAAAATATTTTTAAAAATATATATTATATATAATATATACGTGTAACATATAGTTATATCATCAACATTTATACACAATATTCTTACTAGATTAGTTAATACTTACAAATTTTCTATCTAAATAAAATTAGAAAACATAATAAGTTTTGAGTAATCTAAAATTTTTAAATCTTGACTAATTCAAAATTTATAATTCTCGACTTGTAACTTCTTCAACTTGACCTAAACGAAAACTAGATCGAGGATGTTAGTAGACCTTAAACCGAAATGAAAAATCATTAAACATACATAGCATCGACTTTCAATCATCAAAACAGAACAAAATCATCACATAATTCCAATCATAGTATTATGTTTAACATTTATTATTCAAATCATAACTGATTTCTTACTTATGGACCTTTTGAAATATTAAAAAAGTTTAGAGATATGCTTGTAAATATTTAAAACTATAAGAATTATTCATTTTATTAAACCTCATCATATTATCATTTATGAATCAGATGAGGATTAACACATTCATTTTAAAAGTATTATTTTACTTAAGGACCAAATTTAAACTTTTCAAAGTTTAGGGACCTAAGTACAAATCATCATATTTTAATAAAATTATCGTATTAAATATGTCAAATATCTCTTAATATTATAAACTAGCCCAACTTAAAACATGCAATTTACCCTTTCATAGCTTAGGATACATATTATGGATCTATTAAGGACTTAATCACAAATTAACTTAAAACAATACTTATACCAAAACTTTACATCAAACTTATATCATCATGTTATTCTTATTCATAAATAATCTTATTATTCCATTAATAATCCTAAGAAATGACTAGGGATAAGTTTGTATCATTTTAAAAGTTTAGGGACTACATTGGTAATTATTCAAAAGTCAAAGATGTATGTTAAAAACCCACTTTAAAATTCTTGTTCTCTTTACTACATGGATAATTCATACATTATACATGTTATTTATATCATATAAGACTTGGACCATTTAACAAAGTATCATCAATCTGGGACTAAAAGGGTAATTTTTCACCTTTTAAACATGGAGTTTCAAAACTAAGAGTACAAATTTCAAAACTCACCTTCAAAGTTTTGAAACTAGCATAAAATTTCCTAAACTCCAAAAGTTTTTTTAATACAAAGTTTCGGAACCTTCCTAAAAGTCTGAAAACCATGTCAGAAAATTTGGAAACTTCTGATGAAGTTTCAAATTGTTTGACTTGAAAACTCAACATTCCATATTTTTACACCTCAAGTAACCTCATTTAATTACTTAATCAACAAGAAATTATATCCATCAATCAAAATATATCCAAGAACCTATAAAACTCAACCAACATGTACTTAATAACCAACATTCAAACAAGGTGTACAATTTCACACCAATTCAATCTATAATCAATTTTTCCTTCAAACTCTTATTCGACACTTATCATATATTATCATCAATTGGAACACTTCCACATAGCTTGTATGAGTTTGTACTTGTAAATAATATCAATATCCTACTCAAACAAATCTTAGGCTATCACTCTTTCATGCAACTTAACTTATCAAAATTGCATAAATTATGCAACATGGAATCATTATAAATACATTATGGCTTTGTGGAAGACTTGAAAGAACTTATCCTTCAAGAGCAAGCATTTAAAGGACTCTATAATAACCGTTGGAAAAATTGACTGCTGTAATACTTTTCAGATTGCCTCAATAAACGAAATATTTATCTCCACTTTTAAGAATAGATCAAAGATTTATTTTTCTTCCACTTGCTTATCATGTTTCACCAACCTTAATTGGAAAGGAGGTGGCACGACATATGGGGATGGACCAAGAGATGACGTAGAAGGAACTTATGATGAAGGAGATGGTGTTTTGTCTTCCTTTTTCTTTTGGGATATTGTGACAACTTTCTTTAGGACTTTAGGTGTGAAAATAGTGCCACTTTGAAGAGTGATGACACTAATATTTTCTTGTGGATTCAGTTCAGTTTGAGATGTTAAACTCCCCTATGAATCCAATCGACTCACAACTTGTGATAGTTGACTCATTTGTTTGTCAAGCTCTTGAACGTGAGCTTCGGTCTTGATCTAAAATTTCTCATTGAACAAAGTATACCGTTCGATGATGGACTTTAATAAGGATTTCAACAGTTGATACGATTGAGGTGGAGGTGATCTTAGTTGATACGCTTGGTTGGGTCTCCAGTTTTATCCATAGTTGAAGTTTGGGTCATCCCTCAATCTTGGATTATAAGAGTTAGCATGATGATTGTAAGGTCTCTAGGTAGGTCCCTAAAAATTGCCCACTGCATTTACTTGTGAGGTAGCTTCTTCTTGTAGCATCAGACAACAATCCGTAGGATGGTCTAACATTGTGCATATTCCACAAAGTCTAGTTGTACTTGTTTTGCCTGCAACGAGAGATTGTACTATACCAACCAACTTATCAATTTCTAAGGAAATTGTACTTATCTCGTGAACCCAACAAGTGGGTTCACTTAAAGAGTCAAACTATTGAGAGTTAGCGACCATGGTAGAAATTTAATTTTTGGTTGGATTCAGAGTCATGTTCACAAGGGCCTTTCTTCTAGCTGTGTCAATTATCTTCATCTCTAAAAGGAGTAATCCTTTGTAAAAGTATTGAAGGAGTGCATTTTCCAAAATTCAATGTTATGGGTAGCTAGCACAAAGTTTCTTAAATCGTTCCCAATATTCGTATACCGACTCTCCATCATTCTCCTAATATACTTCTTCTTAATTTACTCACCTTTGCTGCAGGGAAGAACATGTCAAGAAAAAGACGAGCCATGTCAACCCAAATAGTAACAAAATTATGAGGTAAATAGAAAAACCAATCCTTAGCTAAATCAGCTGAGGAGAAACGGAAGGCACGAAGTTCAATTTGATCCTCAGATACTCCCTATGGTGTCATGCTAAAACAAACCATTCAGAATTCAATAATATGTTTGTGAGGATTTTCACTCGATAATCCATAGAAAGTAGGTAGAAGATGGATCGACCCGTTTTAAGCTAGAATGGTGTTTCTTTATGAGAGAAGGCGATGTATAATGGTTATTGAACGGAAGGTGTCGCAACTAGTTCCCAGATTGTTTGATCACTTATTGGAATTGGTTCTTCTAGCGCAAAATGTGTATTGACGTCGGAGGGTACTTATAGATTCGAATCTAGTTGTTCATGGAGTTGAGCATCTTATTGTTGTTATCTTTTTTCTTGAAGCGTTTGTGCGTGGATTCGATGAGTTGGTGCTTCGATCTCCAGATCATAATCTACTAATTCTCTGGGATTTTTCCTGATCATAAATCAAAACAAATATTAATCAATAACTTTACCGAAGTCCCTGAAAACGGCACCAATTTGACAAGCATCATAATTATCAAATAAATAAAGCATTTTTCTCAAATAAATAAGCTAAAAACATATTATACAGAAGAAAGGGCCGATCCGTAGGGACTAAGGAGCTTTTGATGTTGAAAGGTTTTGATTTTGACTTTTAATGGGAAAGTAAGAAAATAAGGGTTTGAAGTAACAAAGTATAGTAGAAAATAAAATAAAATTTGAAAATAGATTTGGAGGAATTAATGAAAGTAAATTTTGAGAAGAAAATTAATTAAATTAAATAGTCTCAAGCCTCAGTTTTCCTCAATTCAAAATGATCATCGAAAAATATTTTACTTCTAGATACATGGCATTTACAATGTACAAGGTCTAACCCTTATAACTTATTTTTTCTCCGGTAAACCAATAACCCAAAGCCAATCTCTGGAATTCAGTCCTTATTTGGACTAAGCATGACTATCGTCGCTAACACTAATACAATTTAAGCATTTGAAATATCTGACTCAAGTTATGTTTTTCAATGAGAATCGAACCCGATCATAATTTCCCTTAGCGGACTATTGCTAATTGTGTTCATAGGAAGTCGAATGTGCTACA
The DNA here is from genome assembly GCF_006381635.1 of Hibiscus syriacus. Taxonomy (NCBI): domain Eukaryota; kingdom Viridiplantae; phylum Streptophyta; class Magnoliopsida; order Malvales; family Malvaceae; genus Hibiscus; species Hibiscus syriacus. The sequence continues at coordinate 16,052 of NW_024061933.1, read as the reverse complement.
AGCCGATCCTTCATCTAAACTTTAAATCGGAACAACAATCAAACTGACGAGTTTTTTTGAATTGAAAGTGTAGAGATTTTCAAAGAAAAGTCCGATGGTCAATCCAAGTTTGCAGATAATTGAGAAAGGGATTCGAAGATATTAGGTGCTTTTCAATTCTCGCGATCCAAATTGAGTTATCACTTAAGCCTTTGGCTTATTGAAAAATTAGCTAAGCATGATAGAAATCATACTTACCATTTTTAAAGAAAGTAAAATAAAAACTTAAAATAAAATGAAAAAGAAGAAAAAACTTTTCTAAAATGAAAACCTCAAAAACAAATCGATTCCAAAATGAAGTGCATCTCAAGCTTTACCCTAAGGGAGTATTTATAGCATTGAGATAACCTAAAGATAAACAAAATATTTAAAAATAAATATCTAAAGATAATCCTAAAAACATTCAAATAATTGAATCCTAAATAGAAAGATAATATCATAAGTTGATAATTCTTAAACATTTAAATTCAAACTAAATCTTAATTCCTAAGCAATTGTCGTTCTTCCGTCCTTCTTGTAACACCCCAAACCTGAATGGACCTAAAGTGTCATATTGGGCCGCTGAGGCAACCCTTGAATTTCAAACCTATTTTCATTTCAAACATAGTAATAGTATCATAAAAGACGTTAAAAACAATTATAAATTTTTTTGTAAATCAGATCTCCGTGACACATAATATAAAATCAAAATAGTACAACTTAGAGTTGATAAATCGAATACATAAGTAAGGTGCTATGAATACATACGCTCGCTAAAGCTACAATACAATACTCTGAAGGAGATGTTGGAAGTCTTGATGTGACGATGCTCCATGAACGACTCACGCTAAACCTATAAACTGAGACACCTGAACGCTAAAATTACAAATAGTTATAGTATAATAGCTAATCTGGAGCATCATTATGAGTTTCATAAACACAAGCAAGCTAAAGACATGATACTAAACATTATTTACATGCATGGTCTTGATCAAGTGCTACTTACCTAGGGCTTAACTATTTTAGCTCTAAAGTGGGAGTCTTACGCTTCCCTTAGTCCTCTGTTAAAGGCCTTTCCATGAGTTAACCACTAAATGGTCTCTAACCCTAATCACTATAACTACTACAAATTATCTAAATATGACATTGATACTTCTGTGCATTATATGAATGCAATACTAACTCTGCTGTGCATTATCTTAATGCCACACTGACTAGTATAAGGTCTCATATAGCCATCAAAAACTAGTTAACTGAGGGAACCTGATGTCATATAGCATCGGTGAAATTCCCACTAAGTTGTTAAATGATCTATTGGTCTTCACATAGATATCAAGTAGATCATTGAGGGGGAACCCGATGTCATATAGCATCGGTACAATTATCGCTCAATTGAAGCATTGACTTGATCTCACATAGCCATCAAGCCAATCTTTAAGGGTATCTATTGTAATAGATTGATACAACTATACATATATATCTAAGGGGCAAAAGGCTACACAACATTGACATCGTTAACCCATTCCTCTTGAGTGTTCGGGCCTCGCGCCCTAGTTAGCCACTAAAGTGCCTCGCGCACTGACAATGCCCAATTAAGGTAGTTTGACTGCACCCTAATATAGCTCAACACACTAAAGCTAGTTCAACCCCTTCACTAGCTGCTATCTTGCTCATTTTCTCATCTAAACCTTTATACACATATTTATTAGTATGTTACTTTTGTTGGTTCATTAAGAGGCTCTATCTTGATCATTTATTACTTGGTGGCATTTTAGTCGTTCTTTATCTCTAGAGGAGTCTTTACACGTTTCATGATATTTTTACGATTACTATGTTTGATGTTTACTGGTTGTGATACTAGCTAGCTTGATACCTGAATCGGGTTCATTTTTGGGTAGCGATACTCTAATCGTTCTTACCATACTTTCCCTTAATTCAACATCGAATTAGAGGGAAATCTATATGTCTACTATTCGCTAACATTCTCACCGTACACGATTTCTCTATTTCATAATCTGATTATTTTGTCATACAACTTGTCGATACATCCTTTACAATGATCCTTCATTCTTAGATATTCGCTTCGTGTTCAACTGAAGATACTTGGACCCATTACGCATACTATGATTACCCTAGTTGTAACCCACTTCTACAAGTGTGTCTGGCTCTTTGGCCATTTACGTCCCTCACAAACTAAGTTCTGCCATTGTGGACCATCCTTAGCTTGTGCGGACCTTAAAGAGGTCAAAGCTAACCATTTAGAGTGAGTAATGTCGATACTCTTGGGAAAAGTATGGATACTCTTGGAAAAGCATGGATACTATTGGGAAAGTATGGATACTCTTGAGAAAAGTATGAATACTCTTTGGAAAGTACGTATACTCTTGGGAAAAGTATGGATACACTTGGGAAAGTATCGGTACTCTTGGGAAAAGTTTCGATACTCTCAGCTAGAAAAACCCAAATTTCATCAAAATTCATCCAATATCAATATTCTTCATCAAGTATCGATACTCGAACCCAAAAATGACTTTTTTAGGCTTGTAAAACACCCAATATTCATTCCAAATGTCTTAGTTTGATTTTTATTCATGTACTAAAGCTTTAGGAGGTTAATTAGGGTATTAAAGTTCCATAAAAAACATCTCCTTTACATATAAAACATCATTTAATCATGAAATCAAGTTTAAACCCTAAAATGATCAAATACCAAAATAAAAAAAATCATTATACTTATGAAAGCCTTAACACTCCGAAGGATTAGAAATACACTACCTTGCTGTTAGAATCATGAAATGGAGCTCATTTTTACCACCAAACACTCTCTCTAGGACTTGGATGATAAACCCCAAATTTATCTAACAAAATATGAGATGTCAAGCTTGAATCTTTAATACAATGTTGTTGGAGGAATTAAGGACGAGATTGGTGCTTAAAAGAAGTATGAAATAGTTCAAAAACTCACCTTTAACATTGGCACTTGGAGAAGAAATGGGAGAAGAAAATGAAGAAAATGGAAAAAAGATGGAGATAAAAGAGGTATAAGCTCTCATCCTTTTAGAAATGGGATAATTTTCTCTCTCATCTTTCTAACATAAAAAATCTCCCTTTATGGCTAATTGGGCCTAATTCCAACCTAATTAAGCCCAATGACTTAAATTATAAAATCCACGGGGATCAAATGCTTCTTGGGTAAACCTAAAACTACTAGCCTGGAATTTGGGGTGTTACTCTTCTAGATAATGCTAACTGGATCGCCTTTTGAAAGATGTTGCTGATTGGACTACCAGAATCTGCCACTTCATACATCGAGATACCCTAAGTCATGCCTATGTGTCTAGCCTTGATTCCAGAATAAAGGAAAACTACATAACTTGCTTCTTTGATGGTTTTTAGAAGTCAAAGTTCTACATAGAAAATAAAAAAAAACCCAAATCAACAATATTAAAAAGACAAAAAGAAGTAATTAAAAACAAAATAGTAACAAAATAAATCACTAATCATACGACTGTTTCTAGCCACCGACCGAATTTTGATCAATTGTGAAAAAAGTGAATTCACCATGAGAGTGGCTGATCAGAGGGTGACCATAAATGTCTTCAACACCCTAAAATATGTGGATGATCACGAGAAGTGTCCATATCTTCAAGACATGGACTCTATGGTGGAAGAGAAAATGCAAAACTATATTGTAGAAATATTTTGTATATTGAGGACTATTTGAAACTCAGTGGAGATGGAAAGAAGGAGCTCGATGAGTTCCCAATGGAGGTGAAGCATTCTTGCTTACTCATAGCTAGACCAAGACGCTCGAACCTTTAGATTTTGCTAAATTTATTCATACAAAACCTCCACTTGAGAAGACACATACTTAAGAGTTAAAGCCTTTACAATCTCACCTTAAATATGTTTATTTGGGTTACAATGAAACTTTACTTGTGATAATCTCTTATAGTTTTAAGCTTGAACAAGAACGTAGCTTGATAAATGTGTTATCCCAACATAAAAAAGCTTAGGTTGGACTATGATTGACTTGAAGGGTAAAAGCACTACTATTTGTATACACATAATTCTAATTGATGAATGTCAAAAAAAATTTCACTGAACCCCAAAAAAAGGCTCAATGTAGTTATGAAGAAGGTAGTGATGAAGGAGATCATTAAATGGCTCGATGTAGGAATAATCTATTTGATATCCAACAGTTCGTAGGTTGTCCTGATATAATTTGTAGCCAAGAAAGGAGGCGTAACTGTGGTGAGCAATTAGGAAAACAAACTCTTACTTACAATACCCATCACGGGGGTGGAGGATTTGTATGGACTACCAAAAACTCACCAAGGCAATCAAGAATGATCATTTTCCCGTCCCATTCATCGATCAAATGTTGGATCGATTTGCGAGAAAATCATTTCATTGCTTTCTCGATGGATATTTTTGGTACAACTAGATTGCTATAGCGCTAGAGGACCAAGAGAAGACAACCTTCTCATGCCCCTATGGTACTTACACCTTTAGTAGGATGCCCTTTGGACTTTGCAAAGCCCCATCTACTTTTCAAAGGTGTGTATTGGCCATCTTCTCAGACATCGTAGAAGAGTTTTTTTGTAAATATGCATGGATAATTTTTCTGTATTTAAAGATGACTTCGACTTGTTCTTGGGAAATCTAGCTAAGTTGCTTACTAGGTGTAAAGAAGAAGACTTGGTGTTGAATTGGGAAAAATGTCACTTTAAGGTGATCGAATGGACTGTTTTAAGCCATAAAATTTTACAAAAAGAGATAGAGGTTGACAAAGCAAAGATTGAATTGATTGAGAAGATACCTCCACCAACCATGGTGAAGGGCATTCAAATCTTTTTGGGGCATGCTGGCTTCTATAGGATTTTCATAAAATATTTCTCTAAAATCTCCAAGCCACTATGCACTTTGCTACAAAAAAATTAGCTCTTCGTGTTTGATGAAAATTACTACAGTACATTCAAGGAGTTGAAGAGAGACTTATCTTAGCACTTATAGTTGTTCCCCCCGATTGTACCTCACCATTCAAGCTTATGTGTGATGCAAGCGACTACGCAGTGGGAGCAGTACTTGGGTAGCATCGAGGTAAGATCTTTCATGTTATTTATTATGCTAACCGTACTTTAAATGATACACAAATCAATTACACAACCACTGAGAAAGAATTGCTAGTTGTGGTATTTGCATTTGATAAGTCTAGGGCATACTGTATAGGCACTAAGGTTATTGTACATACTGATCATTTAGCCATTAAATACTTAGTGACTAAAAAGGATTCTAAACCTAGACTTAAATGGTGGATACTTCTCTTGCAAGAATTTGACTTAGAGGTTAGGGATTGAAAAGACAATGAAAAATCAAGTTGTTGATAATGTTTTTAAGATGGAGAACAAAGGTAATTGCGATGAAAAATTAGAAATCAATGAGGAATTTCCTAATAAGAAAATATTATTTGCTGCAACATATTCGTGGTATGTTGATATTGTTAACTTTCTCATTAGTTGTATTTTACATCCTAATTTAGGAAAGGAGAAAATTTAGGCATGATGTGAGATTTTATTATTGGGACAAGATTTATTTGTTTAAACAATGTGCATATCAGATGATTAGAAGGTGTGTCCCTGAAGAGGAACAAAACGAGATCTTATTCCATTGCAATTCAACTTCATGTGCAGTCCACTTTGGAGGTGCAACGATTGCTGCTAAGATCCTACAATTTATATTCTATTGGCCTACACTCTTCAAGGATGCACATAAATTTTACAAGGCTTGTGATAGATGCCAAAGAATGAAAATATCTTCAACATACATGAAATGCTTTGCAAAATATCTTGGAGGTAGAACTCTTTGATGTATGGGGAATAAATTTCATGGGACCCTTTTCTTCTTCATTGAAGATCATTAAATCCTACTAGTAGTGGACTACGTTTCTAAATGGATCGAAGTAGTGGCTACACCTAGGAATGACTCCAAGACTATCATGAAGTTTCTTCACCTGAACATATTCACAAGATTTGGAGCTCCGAGAGCCATCATAAGTGATGAAAGAACCCACTTTGACAAAATATTTATTACTATAACACTGCAGAGATATGGGGTAAGAAACAAGATTCCTACAACATATCACCCCTAAAAATGGCCAAGCTAAGATATCTAATCGTGAGATTAAACAAATATTGAAAAAGGTGCTTAACCCTAAGAGGAAAGACTAGTTTCCAAGTCTTGATGAAATTTTATGGGCTTATCGAACAACATTCAAGACACCTCTTCGAAAGTCACCTTTCAAGCTTGTTTATGGAAAAACATGTCAACTATTGGCTGATCTCAAACACAAGTCATATGGGGTTATAAAAAAACTCAACATGGATGCTCAACTAGTTGGAGAAAGAATGTTATTAGAGTTGAACGATATAGAATAACTTAGGGCCCATGCTTATGCGAGGTTATACGAAGAGAAAACAAATAGATGGCATGACAAACGTCTTTTTCCACGACATTTTCAGGAAGACCAACAAGTAATCCTTTATAACTTAAGACTCAAGTTATTCCCAGAAAATCTTAAATCAAGGAGGTCTGGAATTTTCCAAGTGCACAAAGTTTATCCCCATAGAGTTGTGTACATTAAGAATATTGATGATGAAACAATTTTCAAGGTCAACAACCAAAGACTTAAGGTTTACACCAGTGCCCCGATCATTCGAGATAAATCATCCATACTTCTTCAAGATGCACAAGAGTTTGAACCCTTTCACTTTATTTTTTTCTATAGCATTTTTATGTTTTACTATGTATATAAATAATTATTTTATTAATTTTTTCTTTATCTTTTAGTTTATTAGTCTGTGTTTTACTTTTTCCTTATTTTTTTATTTATCTCGTGCTAATTTTCTCTATAGCAGCAGAAAGAACATGAAACATTACTCAAGAGAGAAAGACATTCCATTTTTGGGTTAGGGTTTTTTCCTTATTTGAATTAAAGAAGGAGAAAAGTTACAAGAGAAATCCCAAACGTTTTGGGTGGTAGGAAAGAGAAAAGAAAAAAAAGGAGGGCTTTTAAATTTCAAACCCCACACAATCATTACACTTTTAGATTCTCTCTTTTCCTTTTTTCTTTTGCAATAACTCTCATCACATCCCACCACCCCAAAAATTCCAAAACCATCGGCTCATTAATGAGACCATACACTTTTTATTTTTTTGTTTATTTTATTATATTTTTATTCACAAAATATTTTGTTTACATTTTGTCTCATTCTCATTAAATATATATCTCTTTATTCTTTCTCACTTGCACAAAAAAAAACCCTAACCCTAACCAAAGAAAAAATCCAAATTTTTTCTTCCTTTTAACCTTACCGTGTTGCAAGAATGTTACATGAACCTTTTTTCTTCAAAAAAACCCAAACAAATCTAGATTGAAAATTTCCAAGATGATGCAACAAAGGAATGCTTTCAACATATTAAAGGCCGACAAGTCTACATTGAATAAGGGATTGTTTTCCCCTTTAGTGATGAGTGTTTCACAAAGATATCATGGAGGTTATAGATAAATAATAATGGAGAAAGTTCGTTGAGCATCCTGGACCAGTTTATGTGACATTGGTGAGGAAATTTTATCCTCGTCTTACAAGCCTCACACAATCCAGAGTTTATGTACGAGGGGAGCATATCAAGATCACTTCCGTTGCTATTAACAAGTTCTTTGGGTTGAAGAACGTTGTTGATCAACATACTTCTTCTGCTGTAAGTGCCAATGGTCAGACCCATCAAGAAATACTCAAATATCTCTTATTCAAGATTTTCAAGTGGGATGATACCACTAGCAAGATGAACGTGGAAATAAAGTGCCTTAAACCCAAAGCCAATATATGAAATCACTTCCTAATGCCCACTTCCCACCACATAACCGTTTCTCTCAATCACATATTGCTACTCCACTCAATAATCATGGGCCACCCTATAAATGTTGGGAAGATCATAGTTGATGAGGTTTACGCATGTCTAAAAATGAATTCGAGACCTCTCATCTTCCCTAACTTGATCACCTCTCTCTATCAAAAGAAAAATGTTTATAAGGATATATTTGATGAAGTAATCCTGAGGAAAAATGGTTTGACCTAGGATAAAATCCCAAGCTTGATGGGATTTGATGAAGATGCCTATAAAAAAATGGTTGATGGCAGTGCAAAGATGATTGCTACAACAAGGTTGGCATTTGTTGTTGCCTTTTTCAAATGAATAAAGGCACAACTTGATGAGGTGAATAACAATTTGAATATCTTCTTCATTTATGTGAAAGAGAAGGATGAGGTACTAGCCTATTTCTTCAATGAAATATTACCCCAGAAATCGACTGATTTCCTTCATTCAATGAGTCATTTCTTGTAGCATCGAAGGATCCATCAACCCCTAAAAAAGCTGCTAAAAAAATAGGTGGGTGTTGAAGAGGAAACAACAATGTAGAACCAATCATAGTCGAACCTACTGCTACCCACCATCATTCGAAGCATGTTAAGAGAAAAAAACTGATAGAAACACCGCCAAGCCAAGACCAAGAGCCAAAAACCATCATTGTTGAGAGCGAGGATGATCAAACTATTAATGATGTTCCCCTACCCAGAAAAATGCCACTACAATCTACAACACCATCAACCAGGCTTAATTTGAAAAGGACAGACGATCATGTTTGGAACCCACCCACTGCAGAGTCTGATGGAGAAACACCACCACCCTTTGTAGGTTGAGGCTGACTAGCACATTATCGTGTTAAAAATAAGCGTGTCAAGAAAATGGCGCACAAGACAACCCCACCTCCAAAGTAGACTTAACCAATGTATCTTGCACTCCATTTCATTGCATATAATTAGTTTTTATTTTATTTTCATGCATTGAAGACAATGATTCCTTCATGTTTGGGGATGTAGTGTTCATAGTTTGTCATTTGCATTTATAGTTGTTAATATAACTTTGCTTTGTCATTAATTTGATTTAGAGAAAGTTTTTATGAATAAGTTGATGATGTCCGATGATGATAATTTTTTTATGGTTGTGATTGAATGTACATGACTATTAAGATTGGTAGAATTGAATTTAGGATATAATTTTTTACGAATATTTTATACAAGATTTCATGTTCTCTATGCTTAAGGATTTTAGAAACCTTTTATGAAATAACTCTTGAATGCCTTAGTATGATATGTGTTAACTTCCTAAAAAGGCTACTTTTAAGACCTTTTTCACTTAAGTTATTGTTTGTTTAAAAGTCTATTTTAGTCATTTTAGGATCATGTAGTTGCATATAGTTGCATTTGTGGTGGTAGTGCTGTTTTATTTCTTAATGGTGTTGTATGAGAGGAAGGTGCAGTTGTTTGTGGTGTGCAGAGAATAGCAGACAAAAGGACTCTTTGGGAAGAATGCCGCGGCATCACACGTTGCTGAAGCATATTAAAATGCCTTAGCATTTCTGGTGTAAAAAATGACAAAATGATACAGTAGTACGAGGACAGCTGGCTCTGCACGTCAAATGATTACTATAACCGCCTGCCAGAGGACCACTGCCACATGGAGGATAAGGTTCATGCTTATAGTGTGATTATAGGGGTATGAAGGGTATTTTTCACTCAACAACCTAATCATTACCCATAGATGTTTTTTATTATATATGACACCTCATTAGAGAGAAGGAAAGAGAGAGGCACACACACACGCATAGAGCAGAAAAATCATATTTTTATTTTTCCTTATTTCTCAGGGTTTCCTCCATTGATAAAGCTTCAAGGAGTGGCGAGCTAAGCACCGAGAGGAGCAAGCGAGCTAAGTGGTTTGTGGTGGACGAGGAGACCTCCGGTGGCACGCGTCGAATGCTTCTTCTCACTTCCCTTTTGCTGTTATTTTTATATTATTCTTGGGTTGCTGGAACGAATATTTTCATGATTTATTTTGTGGATATTTCCAACCCTACCATGAACTAACTTATTTGGTGGTGGTTGTTTTAATGGTTGTTTAAACTTTATTTTAATGGTATATTTATGTTTATCTTGATTATTTGTTTGCTTTGCTTATGAATGCTTCACCATCTAAGCTTGTAAGAGGCATGAGAGTGTCCATTTCTTAGATGAAGGTTAGGTGTTCGAGATAAACCTAAACTAAAAATACTTTTAGTATTCGAGAGAAACACAAGACAAGATCCTCATAAGCAATGTGCTATAGTATTTTTAAGGGGCTTTGAACTGACCTGGGAATACTATATCCTAATCCCTTAGTAATCGAGAGAGACTAGGATAGGATTTCAACGACTAAAAAGGGTATTTTTATCAATAGTGTGGTCTGTCAACATCGTTGAGTGAGAGCAGATGCCTTGGCATTCCATTCTGTTAGGTTCCTTTGACTAGTGATAGCGGGAACACTTTAGGAATACCCTGTCGAGTAAGCAAAAATTAGATAACATAAATCTGCCTGAGAGATAAGTTTAGCATCCTTAAATTAATCTCTCCCATTCATTCCATTGGAAGCTTGTCACGTGAGGATTATCTTTTTATCATTTTATTTACTGTTTTTACTATTTTTCATTGCCTCGACATTACACCATTTTCAACACTAAACATCTGTTCTTGCCACTACATTTCCATTCACTACATCATCAGACCATTCATCTATATCCACCTTCATACACTTTTCATTTGCCGTGACATTTGTATATATCAAGACTAACTACACTTAGATAGACTAGTGCATTGCTTTGGTTAGACTTTTATAGTTTAACTCAATCCCTGTGCAGATGATACTCACTCATCACTGTATTACTTGAGCAATTGTGTATACTTGTACATTATTTGCATATAATTTTATAGTACTCACAAGACGTAACAAGTTTTTGGCGCCGTTGTTGGGGATTGGCAGCCTGAAGTTATTTAGTTTTTCCAGAGCATTTTATTTTTGCATTTTATTTGTCTAGAGTTTACTTTATATTTTTGTTTTTATCATTTTTGAGGTTTATTTAGTGTATGCCTAGAAGAAATTTTGAAGAGCCTTTGGAACCGATAGAACTTGAGATTGAAAGACTCTTTAGACAAAGCAGACATGCTCAACGTGCTCGAGGAAATATGTATCAGATTAGAAACCAAGGCATTGGTCAGGATGACGGAAATCAGAATGCCGCAGCATTAGACAATGCTGAACCTACTGGTAGGCTACGTGCTCTTCGAGATCACTTAAATCTGATGTTGGATGATCTGAATCTTGGGATTGTGGCACCCGAAATTCAAGCTGCACATTTCGAGCTTAAACCGGTTATGTTCAATATGTTGAATTCCATTGGGCAGTTTGAGGGTATGCCAAATGAAGATGCCAAGCAACATATTCGAAATTTTCTTGAAGTTTGTGATTCTTTCCGCCAAGAAGGAGTGCATGAGGATGTTTTGAAATTAAAGTTATTTCCATATTCATTGCTTGACCGAGCAAGGGCTTGGTTGAGTGGTGTACCTTCCGGTTCAATGTAATCATGGGCTGATCTTTGCAAGAGTTTCTTATTAAGGTACAACCCACCTAATATGAATACACAGCTAAGAATTGACATAACATCTTTTCTCCAGGGCGACGACGAATCCATGTATAAGTGTTGGGATTGTTACAAGAATTTGCTTCGAAAGTGTTCAAATCATGGTTTTCAGGATTGGACTCAAGTAGTCATGTTCTATAATGGAGTCAATGTACCCACGAGGATGTTATTGGATGCCTCGGCAAATGGGACATTATTGGATAAATCACCTACTGAGGCGTTTGCTATCTTGGACAGAATTGCTAACAACCATTATCAGTTTCTTTCCTCAAGACTTGGGAGTGGGACGAGAGCACCTGGAGCATTTGAGTTAGATACCAAAGATTCGGTGCCCGCTCAACTTTCAACTATCACCAATATGCTAAAAAACTTACAACGTTCCACCGAGGTGAAGGAATTGAAAGCAACTAGCTTGGTATGTCTGTTATTCCAAATCAATCATCATGAGAGCGAGTGCCCAACCAACCATGATTCCATCAACTTTTTAGGCAATTACAATCGAGGCAACAACAATCCTTACTCTAACACTTATAATATTAGATGGCATCAGCATCCCAATTTGTCATGGGGAAATCAAGGAGCCCACAATGCTAGTCAACCTAATCGGTTGCGGAATCACAATGAGCCTCAAAGTTACCAAAATTCTATGCCATGACATAATGCTAACAAAAGAGCTTCAACTTCAGCAAGTATGAGTTCCTTGGAAGCTATAATTCAAGAATTCATATCTACTACGAAGATAATGCTGCAAGACCATTCTAATTTAATTAAGAATCAATGAGCTTTACTTCATAGTCAAGGCGCATTACTTCAAAGCCATAGCTCATCTCTGAGAGCTTTGGAAGGTCAAGTTAGTCAGATTGCTACGGCATTGCAATAGCGTCAGCAAGGATGTTTTCCAAGTGATACTGAAGGCACTAAAGGGAATAGAAAGGAGCATTTTAATGTGTTAACTTTTAGGAGTGGAACACAAATCAATCAACAAGTCAAAGCTAGTGGGGCACAACATGATGATAGCATTGTTGAGAAGGACAAGGAGGATGATTCAACTAAGGCACCAGATTCTGATACCAAGGCAAAAGCAAATTCTATTCCTGCAGTTAAGGAAGCTAGACCTCCACCACTTTTTCCGCAAAGACTAAAGAAGCTTAATGATGAAGTTTAATTCAAGAAGTTCGTGGACATTCTTGATCAGCTCCATATCAATGTATCTCTCTTAGAAACTATTGAACAGATGCCGATGTATGCCAAATTTTTGAAGGAAATCTGTACCAAGAAGAGGAAAGTAGAGACTGTTGCCACGAAAACATAATTTTATTCTTCATTGAGTAAGTTACAGCCAAAGCAAAATGATCTGGGCAACTTCATTATTCCTTGTTCGATTGGAGCTAATTTCATTGGAAAGGCACTATGCAATCTTGGTTCAAGTGTCAACATAATGCCGAAATTGATATTCTTGAGCTTGGCATAGGAGATGCAATACCCACCTCGATTATTTTACAACTTACCGATAAATCCCATGTAAAACCTGAAGGGAGAGTCGAGGATGTCATAGTAAGGGTGGATAAGTTTGTGTTTCCAGTGGACTTCTTAATTCTGGACTGCGAAGTAGATGCCAAGGCACCTATTATTCTGGGGAGACCTTTCCTAGCCACTGGATATGTTGATAGACTGTGAAAAAGGTGAACTCACCATGAGAATGACTGATCAGAGAGTGGCTGATCAGTGTGTGACTGTCAATGTGTTTCGAATGCTCAAATATGTCGATGACACTGAAGAATGCCAAATATGTCAGTGTGTGACTAATCAGTGTGTGACTGTCAAATATGTTCTGAATTGAACTCAGTGATTGAAGAAGAGACTGAAGAGCTTTGCCAGAATAATTTTATTCAGCTAGCAAAAAATGAATATTGGGTGGATGATGGAAGCCTAGTGGAGTCCGACAACTTTTCAAGTTTGGATGAACAATCTAGCTTACTACAAGCTAGATCAGGTTTGAATTTTGAACCTCTGCATTTTGATGAATTTATTCCTCCTAAGCCTTCATTACTGCATGCACCTACTTTAGAGCTTAAGACTTTGTCAGGGTATCTCAAATATGTTTACTTAGGTAACGATGAGACTTTATCGGTGATTATTTCTGCTAACCTTACTGCTAACAAAGAGCAAAGTTTGTTAAGTGTGTTGATGCAGTATAAGAAAGCAATTGGTTGGACTATGGCCGACTTGAAAGGCATTAGTCCCACGATCTATATGGATAAGATTCTACTTGAAGATTTCCACGGAAATTCAATCGAACCACAAAGAAGACTCAACCCTGTTATGAAAAAAGTGGCAATGAAAGAAATTCTGAAATGGCTTGATGCTGGAGTGATTTACCCTATCTCGAATAGCTCATGGGTGTGCCCTGTCCAATATGTTCCGAAGAAAGGAGGCACGTCAGTGGTTACTAATGAGGAGAATGAGATATTACCCACTCGCACTGTTACCGGATGAAGGATATGCATGGACTATCGAAAACTCAACAAGGCTACAAAGAAGAATCATTTTCCTCTACCTTTCATCGACCAAATGTTGGATCGATTGGCCAGCAAAGCATTCTATTACTTTTCAGATGGGTATTCGGGGTATAATCAAATTGTCATCGCACCAGAGGACCAAGAAAATACTGCATTTACTTATCCCTATGCACTTTTTCCTTTAGGAGGATGCCTTTTGTACTCTGTAATGCCCCGACAACATTTCAGCAATGTATGCAAGCTATATTTTCAGACATGATTGAGGATTTTCTGGAGATTTTCATGGGCGACTTTTCTGTTTGTGGGGACGATTTTGAACGATGCCTCGATAATTTAGCAAAAGTTATCAAAAGATGCGAAGAGGCTGAGTTGGTCTTAAATTGGGAAAAATGTCATTTCATGGTGACTGAAGGCATTGTATTAGGCCATAAAATTTCTCACAAGTGTATTGAGGTGGACAAGGCGAAGATTGAAGTGATTGAAAAGTTGCCACCACCAACTTCGGTCAAGGGTATAAGAAGTTTTTCTTGGACATGCTGGATTCTATAGAAGGTTTATAAAAGACTTCTCCAAGATTTCTAAGCCCTTGTGCACATTGCTTCAACAAAACGAACCCTTTGTGTTTGACGAGTTATGCCTCGACGTATTCACTGAGCTGAAGCAACGACTGATCTCGATACCCATTGTAGTTCCTCCCGATTAGACATCACCATTTGAGTTGATGTGTTATGCAAGTGATTATGTCGTAGGAGCTGTTTTGGGGCAACGCCGAGGTAAATGTTTTCATGTTATTTATTACTCTAGCCGCACTTTAAATGAAGCATAATTGAACTACACCACCACTGAGAAAGAATTACTTACCGTGGTATTTGCTTTTGATAAATTTAGACCTTACCTAATAGGCATTAAAGTCATAGTTCACACTGATCATTCGACTATAAAATACTTAGTGAACAAAAAGAATGCCAAGCCTAGACTTATTAGGCGGGTCTTACTTTTGCAAGAATTTGACTTAGAGGTGTTAGATAGAAAAGGAAATGAAAATCAAGTTGCTGATCACTTATCTAGGCTAGAGGACAACTCTGAATTCCATGACACTGTAGATATTCAAGAGGAAATTCCTAATGAGAAAATTTTATATGCCGCGGCAATCTCGTGGTACGCTTACCTTGTTAATTTTCTTGTTAGTGGAATATTGCCTTTTGATTTAGACAATCAGGCCAAAAAGAAGTTCAAGCATGATGCAAGACACTATTTTTGGGATGAACCATATTTGTTCAAGTAATGTGCTGATCAACTCATTAGATGATGTGTACCCGAAGAGGAACAGCGCGACATTTTGTACCATTGTCATTCAACCCTATATGGAGGCCATTTTGGTGGAGCAAAGACTGCTGCTAAGGTCTTGCAATCAGGCTTTTACTGGTCAACTCTGTTTCGAGATGCCCAAGCATTTTACAAAGCTTGTGATATATGCCAGCGGACAGGAAACATATCCAGACGACATGAGATGCCACTGCAAAGTATTTTGGAGATAGAGCTGTTTGATGTTTAGGGAATCGATTTCATGGGACCATTTCCATCTTCTAGAGGAAATCTATATATTTTGCTTGCTGTGGATTATATGTCAAAGTGGGTAGAAGCAATAGCAACATCAAGGAATGACTCTAAGATTGTACTCAAGTTTTGCACAAGTATATTTTCACTCGGTTTGGAGTACCTCGTGCTATCATAAGTGATGAGGGAACCCACTTTCGCTGCTATCTCCAGTAATAGAGGTAGCTTGAATATCTGGATTTTCATGTTCTTGTAAGTCAACATTTGTTTCATCAACTTGCTGCTTCTTAGCAGCATCTTTAGAAGAATTGCTTCTCCTTTTGATCGGGGAATTAACATCGCATCCACACAACATTTTTTTCTCTAGCTGCAGTAAATGAGTC